>NC_139603.1:50789224-51076724 GCF_964270895.1 Podarcis filfolensis
TAAATCTGAAATGCTGCTCATTTTGTCTACATTCTCATAGAGTGCATTGATTCCACTAGGTCTACTCCAAGTGTAAACATAGTTGGAAACCACCCAATGCCTTCCCCCATATCTTCCGCAGAGGAACTTTTACTGAGTTCGTTTCTTCTGCTACTGAACCACAGTAAGCCTTGCAATTAGCATCACTTAGCTTTTGCTTTATTTCTGAATGGGACTTTTTGAACTGGGAAAGCCGTTCATTAGCTGAAAATTAATAGCCACAATTTGATGAGTCACTTTGTAGCTCCTGGTTGTTGTTTTTTAAAATACAATGTTTTCCAGTCATGGAAAGAAGCCACTGTTACCAGCAGAGCAGAGAAAAATGAACACACACAAACATGGTTAAAGTAGATTAAATGAAACCACATCAATTTCTCAAAACCAAACTATATGTGATATGGCAGTGGAGGAAACAGTGCAGGCACAAGAGATTGCACCACCCCCTCCTCATCCTCTTTCTCCCTTCTGTGACCTCTCCTCCTCTCACCCTGGTTCCACTGCCACCACTCCTGCTCCTCCTCCTTTCTCCCTGTTCCTGATTATTATTATTTCAATTATAGAATTGTAGAGTTGGAAGGGGACCACGGTGGTCATCTAGTTCAACCCCCTGCAATGCAGGACTCTTTTGCCCAACGTAGGGCTCGAACCCATGATTCTGAGATTAAGAATTTCATGCTCTGCTAACTGAGCTGTCGGTAGCTAGAAATAGCACAGACACTCTATCAGCCACCTTACCCAGAATGCTTCACTTTGAGGAAGAGCATGCCCTTGGCTCTTCCTCAGAATAAGACAGGGTGTAAGAGGGAGAGCCTCCAAGGCTCCAGGGTAGTATCACCAGCAGGGGCAGTAGATGGGTGGTGAGGCAAGTGAGAGGCAGTCTGGGGAGGTTAATTCACTGTTGTCTGTGCCCACCACCTAGGACGGTTGCCTCAGCTTGCTTCATCATAGTACTGCCCCTGAGTTAAATTCCTTCAGTTCCTGCTTTGATTCTCTTAATTATTAGCCCCTCCGACAGATGCACTTTGCATTTTAAGGGTCTGAGCGCTAGGGAACCAACCCCCCCCCACATTAAATATTGTATGTAATTTGGCCCTAAATGGTGTAAACCAGCGTCTTTTGAGAAATTGCTACTGGGCTTCATTCTGAAAAGCACTTAACAGAATGCTAATCTAGTGCTGCTAAAAGTTCTTGCAACTCCATGAGTAGGCTTCATAATCAGGCCCTGCTGCCAGAATCCAATTAATAGCGTACTATAGAAGCTAGAGCCATGCAAAGATATTTAGCCTCATTATGTGGGTACTGGCTTCACATAGCACTTTGAAGTTAATTGGTTGGCCGTGAATAAAAAACAGGCACATTATTGATAAAAGAGTATCTATTAAAATATCATTTTGAGATGGATAAAATATTTTCAGCTGCACATATAAACCATTTTTTCCTTTAGGTCAGGTAGGGGAATAGGACTGAAGATGATTCAGGATGAGGTAGTGGTAGCTGCAGAAAATCAATTGGATGATACCTTAGTCAAGGAAGTACATGTTTTCTGTTCTTCTCTTCCAGGAACAGTAGTGCGGCAGAGATATGGCTGGTCATATGTATTGCATGGAAGCTTGCTGGGAAGCCTGCATTCAATATGCATGGCCAGCAACGTCTTGGAAGCACTATTGCCACAGGAAGCAGGATTGCCAGACCCCAAGGGCACATTTGCCTGCCCCCAACCAGGGCAGGGGGAGGGCTTGACTCTCCAAGTGGGTGAGAGCACCTTCCCTACTGAGACTCGGTAAGCAAGGGAGAAGGAATAATCCTCTCATTTAAGCTACACCCGGGAACACCCACTTTAGCTTAGGTTTTTTTTTTATCTTAATTTCCAAACAGTTGCATATTTGCTTGCTTGTTACGACTTTGCATTTTTAAAAATGTGAATGGTAAGCTCTCAGCAACTGCAGTTAAGGCTTAATGTGCCGTGCCTAATGTTGTCCCACCCCTGTGGCATCACCAGGGGCTGCCTCCAGGTCTCCTCAAATTTGTGCCTTCAAATCTCCGGGTTTCCTGAGTTTTCCTGAATTTGCCTCCTAAGGCCAGCCCCGTAATGAGACCAGCTTTTCTGTGTTGAAAGGGTTGCCTTGCTAACAGAATTGTAACATGGGAGAAACTGCTGGGAAGATGAGCTATGAGATTCTGAAATGAGGGCAAACACTTCAAAAGAAGTGCATTCTGGTAAAGCTGGTCTGGGGGAGATGTCTGAAACTGAATCTCTTCTCTTTCTGATCACTCGCTTTTAATAATCTGCACACGGTGTCTCAGTAGCTGTCACCTCCTCCTTGAACAGAACCCCAAAACGTAGTTCCTTCAAAGTCTAATTTTTGATGTGCACAACATACCTTACTTGCTACTCTTTTATCAGCACTCAGAGCTTGCATTCCCTCCCCACCCCCATGCCTTTTCTTGCACAGGGACTTCTTCCATGAGATCTTTATAGAGCTGAAGAAGACACTTTAATCTTGTGTGTATAAATGACTTATGGATGATGGAAATTTAGGTTCTTCCATCCATTACCAGACAGTACTATGTGTGTGGTTTTCTGTCTGTCTGAATGATCACCCAAGCACCAAGATTACAACTTCAACGACAAATAGCATCACATGAATCTTAGGTATCCAAGAAGGAAAAGACTTACTGATACATCTGCTAATTGGCTCTGCCTGCATTTGATTGTTCTGTGTTGTGCTGTTCACTTTGGATGTGTGGGTTGTTCTGTTTTTTGTATGCCAGTCTAATTTTAAAGATTCAAAATGATGAACTTCTCCAGGGAGAATGTTCTAAGAGTATAAGGTTTTTCTGTTCACTTTATTCATGTGCAACTCTGCCAAACTCTGAACTGTTGGCTTTGGAGCATTTTCCGCACAACCTATACAACTGCCTTTCAGTTTTACCACTATCTTGTCCTTTTGCTTCATGCTAGTTCACCTTCAAAACACTTAACAAAGTTAAATGTTATCACCATTTTAATTTCTCTTCATACTGATGAATTCTTCAGCAAAATTTCAGTTCGCAAATACAAGTAGAATACATTCCAAATCCAGTAAGAGTTCATCTGGAATCTATGTGAAATGTTTGATACGTTTGATTCCAGTCACCAGGGCATGCCAGTGTGGAGTGTAACAGGGGCAGGGCAGAGTGGGCGGGCTGCCCTGGGTACCACCCGGGGGGGGGAGATGTCCTGCTGCCTCCCCCCAGCTGTAGAGCGGCTGAGGGCACATGCACAGTTAGTATGGGCACCACTTGTCTGGGTACATGTGCGCCGCCGGGCGGTTCACCCTGCCCATGGGCGTCCCGCCCTGGGTGCTGGAGAGGGTTCCTCCACCACTGGAGTGTAATTCTCTTGCAGGCTCAGAGGGAACAAGGCTATTCTTGAGAGTTTATGGTCCCAGGCCATTTAGGAGAAGGGTGAGAAACCTGACTTGGACTAAAACTCCCATCAATTCTGAACACTGGTCAGTCTTGCTTGAGCTGATGGGAGTTGGAGTCCAAGAACCTCTAGAGAACCACAGATTTCTTATTCCTGATTTAGGACATCAAAGATCAATAACAGCACCTTGATTTGGGCCTGGAAGCAGATGAGTAGCTGGTGAAGTTGGTAAAAATTGATAAAATATGATCCCATCAAAAGGTTCCATTCAAATCCTGGTGGTACCCACTGGCAGCTCCCTATTTTAAGCAAGCAGGACTTCATCTAGTAACTCAGGCTGAAATCCTGGGAGTAAGTTCTACTGAACTCATTTGGATTAACTTCTGAATGCATAGGCTTGTACTCCATGAATTTCCAATTTTTAATCGGCTGGATGAACATCCCAAAATGGCCTGAGTAAAATTCCCTTTGCATTTTTCCTACCGATGTCCATAACAGCAGAATGAGGGCAACACTGAGTGCTTTTGAAAGCGCCATCTATAAATCATGAGATAATTGTGTCTCTGAAGAGTGTTAAAAGTGGCACTGGGAATCCCATATAGTAGTATTGGTATTTTAGCCTTAGGGAAATATTTCTGGAGCAGAAGGATTAATGTGCTGAGCTCAACAGTAGCTGTACCTGATTTAAGAAACAGCAGATGAAGAAAAAAAAAGAGGAGGAAGATATTGCTATGCAGCCCAGTAAAATGTGAATATCACATTATATAGAGAGCTCTCTAAGGATACAGCTTGAGTCCAGTTCCAGCATTTGAGTGAACAGTATTTCTGAATTCCTGCCATGTGCTGTTACGGCAACCAACATAAGAAGAGCCCTGCTGGATCAGACCAAAGGCCAATTAATCTGGCATCCTGTTCCCCATCACAGCCAGCCAAATGCCTATGGTAAGCCCACAAGCAAGACAAGCTGCCTTTGTTTTTGGACAGTTAGCTTTTCCATTTAGCCATCTTCTATAGAATCAAGTCAGGGACGCGGGTGGCGCTGTGGGTAAAATCTCAGTGCCTAGGACTTGTCGATCGTATGGTTGGCGGTTCGAATCCCCGCGGCGGGGTGAGCTTCCGTCGTTCGGTCCCAGCTCCTGCCCACCTAGCAGTTCGAAAGCACTGAACAATCGATAAGAATTTGGAATACAGAAAGGGGAAGCATGAGGAAGTCGGGGAAGATAGGATATAAAATTAGGATATGAAATGATACATGTTTTTTGTTTTGTTTTTGTTTTTGTATGTTTATGTTTGTTGTATTGTGTTTATATGGAAAAATAAAAATATTTTTAAAAAAAAAAAACGAAAGCACTCTTAAGTGCAAGTAGATAAATAGGGACGCTTTATAGCGGGAAGGTAAACGGCGTTTCCGTGTGCTGCACTGGTGCTGGCTCGCCAGCTGCAGCTTCGTCACGCTGGCCACGTGACCCGGAAGTGTCTCCGGACAGCGCCGGCTCACGGCCTCTAGAGTGAGATGAGCACACAACCCTAGAGTCGGACACGACTGGCCCGTACGGGCAGGGGTACCTTTACCTTTATATAGAATCAAGTTACAGGTGAGAATTGGGTTCAGCTGGTAATATACCCTAACCCAAAACTGAACCTGAAACTGTGCTTCCCAACTGAAACTGAATCAACCTCTGTCACTAGTTGTATTTAAGAGTGTAGGATTGTTTAGCCCTGTTTAGTCCAGCCTTGTCTGCTCTGACTAGCAGTGACTGTCCAGGGTTGCAGGCAGAGACTTCTTTCTTATCCCCTGCTATCTGATCCTTTTGACTAGAGATGCTGTGGTGTGAACCTGGAGCCTTGTGCATGCGAAGTGTGAGGTATGAGCTTCCAGTACGTTTCCAAGCACAATTCAAAGTGTTGGTGCTGACCTTTAAAGCCCTAAATGGCCTCGGTTCAGTATACCTGAAGGAGCGTCTCCACCCCCATCTTTCTGCCTTGACACTGAGGTCCAGTATCAAGGGCCTTCTGGCGGTTCCCTCACTGTGAGAAGCCAAGTTACAGGGAACCAGGCAGAGGGCCTTCTCGGTAGTGGCACCCACCCTGTGGAACGCCCTCCCACCAGATGTCAAAGAGAAAAACAACTACCAGACTTTTAGAAGACATCTGAAGGCAGCCCTGTTTAGGGAAGCTTATAATGTTTAACAGACCACTGTATTTTAATATTTTGTTGGAAGCTGCCCAGAGTGGCTGGGGAAACCCAGCCAGATGGGCGGGGTATAAATAATAAATTGTTGTTGTTGTTGTTATCATCTCCAGGGGGACAATCGGGTCCCATTTGAATGGAATAGTTGAGGCTAGAATGATTGCATTGCAGGGAGTTGGACTGGGTGATCTTTGGGTCTCCTTCAATTCTACAATTCTATGATTACGTTATTGGAAATCACAGGAGGGGAGAGGGTTCCTGTGCTCGAATCCTGCTTGTGGGTTCCCCATGGGCATTTGGTTTGGCCACTGTGAGAACAGGATGCTGGACTGGATGGGTCATCGGCCTGATCCAGTAGGCTTTTATTGTGTCCTTGACTGATGGATCTCTTAAACTCAGCTAGCTATGCATCCATGAGGACAGGTAGACCTTTTGACAAGGATATGTTTCAAGAACGATAGAGTTTTTGAAGAGGTGGGCACCTTTGATGTTTCCCTGCCTTAATGGAATTATTTGTTCTGGTTATTAATGATAGTGTGCAGAATTTTAAAACCATATAAAATAATTGTATTTTCATGACAAGACATGGATGAAATAGCAGCTAGGCTAGATTATTTATTTATTTAAAATATTTATAAGTGGCATTTTTTATATATAAATACCCCTCTAAAAGCTACTTTCAACAATCAATATACAACCGCTTAAAGGCTATAAACCGTTGAGAGGTTTTATTACAGTCAAGCAGTATATAAATTCTGTCAAACAAACAAATTTGTTTTAAAAATAAGCTTCAAAGCTATAAAAGCAAAATACTAAAAATTAAGCACCAACTGAACAACCCTCCCCCCCTAAAACTCATCCAGCCCAGTAAAAGCGCTAAGATCCAATAAATATCACTAAAACCAGTTTAGAAATTCAGCAACCTGATAAAATCCTATTTAAAAGTACACAACAGAAAACAAGCAAGCCTTTAGGGCATGGCATCTCCCCCACTATGGGGCCATTGCTAAAAAGGCCTCTCCCTTGTGGCCACACCAATCCTCTACTCCCAGTTGTGCCCTTGACAATGATCTTAAAGTACGGGCAGTTCTGTGAAAAAGGCATGCCTTGCTATAGTAAGTAAAGGATGAATTCATAACCAAAGGAAATCAGCGGAAATCAGCTCCTACGGACAGGATGCCAAACCACTGAATCATGTACTACTGTGAGAAAAGGGTGGAGAGAATTGTGGAGAAGCCTCTGCATGCTCTCTCTGTCTCACTAGATTCCTTCTAGTCTGACTTCCCTTGTCTTGCCCATCTTCCTGGCTTAGAAAATCTTTTTGTCTTGGCTGGCTTGCCATCCAGCACAGATGTGCTGGCCTTTGGGAGGATCCTTCCTTATTCCGTTGTCAATCAAGCAAAGCTGATGGAGCCAAAATGTTTCTGAGCAATTTTCCGCTGAACATTCTGCGGAGATTATGTGCCACAACCTTCTTCAGACTAATATAACTTACAAAACAATATTCACAGAAAGTAAGCCTCCCTCTGTTATTTACAAATGACATGACTCCTCCTAGTATATTTAGTGGGATTTATTCCCAAGTAAAGGGACGCGGGTGGCGCTGTGGTCTAAACCACTGAGCCTAGGGCTTGCCGATCAGAAGGTCGGCGGTTCGAATCCCCGCAATGGGGTGAGCTCCTGTTGTTCGTTTCCAGCTCCTGCCCACCTAGCAGTTCGAAAGCACGTCAAAGTGCAATAGGTACCGCTCCGGCGGGAAGGTAAACAGCGTTTCCATGCACTGCTCTGGTTTGCCAGAAGCAGCTTAGTCATTCTGGCCACATGACCCGGAAGCTGTCTGTGGACAAATGCTGGCTCCCTTGGCTTATAGAGCGAGATGAGCGCCGCAACCCCAGAGTCGTTCGCGACTGGACCTAACTGTAAGGGGTACCTTTACCTTACTCCCAAGTAAATTGGTGTTCTGTGGCATATTTTTGCACATGCTCACTCATAAGTAAACCCCACTGTGTTTCATGGGGCTTACTCTCAGGTAAGTGTACACGAGATTGCAACCTTCAGCATGGTTAGGCTACTTAAATCAAAATGCCGTCAATGCGATTCAAGAAGACTAAGTGCAATACTACAATCTTCGCCGTTCGGTCATTCATCCCTCCTCTGCTCTGAATAATGATATTTTTTGTTTTGTAACATCAAGTAGTGATTTAGCAACTGTCATACCATTTTGCTGCAAACTTTTAGACATTTCAAGGGCAAATAGCTGGTACAATTAAGTGTGTGGTCCCTTTCATTACGACGCCAGTCATAATGTGCAAAACTTTCTACAAAGCAAGTTAATTCTTGTGTTTTGTGGCCTTTTGTACAACTTGAAAAAACAGAAAATCGCTGTGCGGAGTTTTCAGTACCTCTTTGTTTGAAATAGAAAGGCAACAAAAATGAGTAGGAGGGAGATGAATCTATACCTCCTTTGTATATACTGTTTATGCCCTGGTATTGGGCCCTTGAAGAAACCACATTGAAACCTCTATTTACGGCAGCAGATAAGATACAATAACAATTTTGGCAGTGTTTGTGTACATAGTGGTAAAAGAGTGGTGTTCTGGGAAAATGTGGCAAAAAAGGATTCTTACTTAGAAATAATTATTAATAATTCTTAATGTAGCCAGGCTTAAATAACTTTCCTGGAATGATCTGTATACTACTGATAGCACAACAGAGGAGTCAACATGGAATCCTATAGCTCTCCAGATGTTGCTGGACTGTTACACCTCGCACCATCCCTGATGCTGGCTGGGGTTGATGGTCACAGGTTCACCTGGGGCAGTTCCAAGGCAGTTGGCTCCACTCCTTTCCTCACACTACTTTTACTCGTCCTCTTCTCTCCCCAGCCCTCCCCTCTTGCACATATTATACTTTTTTTTGCTGCTGTTAGTACAATGGCAGCACTGGTGGTCTCCTTTGTTTTGAGGAAGGGGCATCAGATCAATATATTCTGGGCAATCTGCCCCCAGAGAGTATCCACTCTGCCCCTGGCTTACTGCAGTGACTGGAATGCCTCACTCTGAGCAAGGGATGGGGCAGGTGCTCTGAAGAGCTCCAGTCAGAAATCTTGCCAGGCAGCAGGGTGGTGAGAGTAGCATTGGCTGAGTCAGCAGTAAAGCAATTGTGCTAATTCAACACTCTTTATCAGAGGTGTAGAATGGGGGACTAACTGGGGTGATTGGCCCAGGTGCAAACATTTCTAGGGGTGAACTTCTGCAGTTTTTGCCCCATGCTTCTTCTCCTGCCTGCTCACCTCACCTGAGCAGCAGCTAGGAGAGGATGGACTCTTGCATCCCTTGGCTGCACAGCATCCCCCGCCAGCAGGGGAGGTGGGCAGATGGCAAGACTTATGGCAGTGGCAGCACCCCAACCCCACCATTGCTCCATAGCTCGGGCTGGCAGCAGCTGCAGTACCACATGGAGGCACAATACTTGTCTTAGGGTGCAAAATATTTTCCTTGCCCTGGCCTCTGGCAACCCACATTATGACTCTGTCCCCTGTCCCCTCTTTTCTGAGGCAATTGATTCATTTCACCTCATGAAAGGACCACGCACCCCAGTGTAGTTGTACAGTAGTGAGTGAACTACAGGTACCACGTAGGCATGTGTTTTGGCTCCAAGAGAACTGAATCATGTTTGCTCATGAGAGTTGTGAGGAATTAAAGAAACGTGTTTGCATCCGGATTCATTTCAGCTGAATGCGTCTGTTTTTCGCGATGCTCTTGCCCTGTTGGCTGCAGGAAAACTATAGTTTTGGCCCTGTAGAGCTTCTTTAGCTTAGCACTGCAGCTTTGTAACTATATTAGCTACCGGTTTTTCTGAGCAGGTGGGATGCTTTTGCTCTGCTGCTACTCTTGTACTGGATGATGTCATTGCATGACCTTGAATTAAGAAGCGATTTCTAAGTCAAGAGGAGAGTCCTCCAGAAAGGCTGATCCCAGATGCCAGACACTAATGAGATAATTTGGTAACATTACTTGTAGAGGTCTGCAATTAATTCTTTGGTGGCTTCACTGACTTTCTAAAGGTCCTGTCTAGCACTGCTAATCCTGTCAGTAGTCTTTTCTTCCATGGGAGTTTAGCTCAATAACCTAATTAGGCACTTCACCACAAAACCAGGGTGCAGCTCTCCCTTCCTGCTGCCAGACTTGCAGGCAGTGGCCACTGAAAAGCCACCCAAATTGGATAATCCTGGGCAGGGAGGGGGAATGACTGAGCCAGTCTGAGGTTTATTGGATCCTGGGACAACTGCATTACCATACATGATGGTATCAGGCCTGATTTGGACCAAAGATCACCCTGCCTCACTTCTGGCCAGACTGGCATGCTCAGCAGGGCTGTGGATGCAGCACAGCTCTGTTCAGCCCCACTGCGCAGCAACTGGGTTTAGGAACACACACTTAATCACTTAACCTCTAACTTTAACCTAACAATAAATGTGAGAAGAGGCAGGCAGTGTATACAGAACAGGGGGGAACTATATAGGACAAAGAGTGGAATAGCAGGGAAGTGGACAATGGAAGTGGGATGGAGGTAAGGAGAAGCGAAAAGTGTGTTGTGTGAGCTGGCCACATGCAGCCTTCAAGTTGTGCTGTTTGTTTTTAAGAATGTTCTTCAGGGGGTGCCATAGTTAGAAGATACATTAAATCACAATTCCAGTGACACTTTACTGCAATTCTGTGAATCTCAGGTTTATTGACTGTTTCTCTTACTTATCCAGTGTGTGTACCACTCATCTGCTTTAAAACCTCCTCTGAGTTTTAAAAGCAGACCATAGCTAGGTGTTTGTTGTGTCATTCCTGAATGAAAAGAAATTGCTTGGTGAACGTAGTTTTTCCACAAACTGTTGCTTCAGTACATATAAAAGTATTTTTCAGGAAAGCGCCTGGAGGATTTTAAAAAATGCAGCATTTTATCACATTTTATCCGTATCATACATTTCACTAGAATCTCTTTAAGACTACAATATATGAAGTTATAGTAAGAGGAAACACTAATGTAGTGTTCTCTCTGTGACTGACAACACTGCACTTTGTTTTATTGAAAGGGCATTCAGCATTTGATTTAGCATTTTGTGGTTTCACTTAACGATGCAGGCTACATATGTCTTTAAATCTAGGACTGTACATCTGACATTTTTGCTACTTGTCACTGCCATTGGATATCTTACGCATTGGAGTTGAAACAGGTGGTAGTGTAGGTCTGCATGTCACACCAGATGAAATCACACAAACATTCTGTCTCAGTGATGGATTTGTCTGATTTGCTCCAAATAGAACTGACTTTGATCTTGTACTGTGTAATGTCTTAAATGTAAAAAAGTAAATGTAGCCTTGATGTCATTTATCTGTTGTGTGTTTTTTTTTGTTGTTTTTCACTGCCCATGCAAAAATTAGTTTTGCAGTGATTTTTAATATGCTGATACTGATGATATTTTCTAATGAAGAACTCCTAATTGATACCCTGTAAAATGGAGAGTAATCAGTTTGTTGAACAAACTGTATTTGTTTTTCAAAGGTAAGGACATGCTTTGGGGAAAAGGTGTAGAAGAGCTAATCTCAGAGAATTTACATTCTGGTAAGGAGGATAAATGAGATGAGGATAACTATTGTGCCTATGCATAAAGAAATTCAACAACAGTTATTAGAAAAGTATGTAGCAGAGTTGAGTGCATCTTGTCTTCCATAAGTCACACCTTTAGCTCAACGCTTAATTAACAAGATCTCTCTTCCTTTGAAAAAGGCATGTGCTTTTCTAAAATGTATATGGTCATTTATCCTGATGATTATATATGAACTCACCTTAACCTTGAATTCTGGTTAGACAAAATGTAAAATTGAATGTGAAGGCGGTTAGAGGTTGGGATGATGGTTGTCGGCTAAGTCTTTCCTTCATTTTTCTTGTTGCATTATCAAGGTGTTGCGTAAACATGACTCTCTTCTGGGCCTGGGCCTACCATTAGGCAGAGTGAGGTGACTTCCTCAGACAGCTGACTTTGGGTAACGCAAAAGTGTAGCAAATGGAGATGTAATGGCTGCTGTGCCCCTTTATTTGGGTGGAATGGGCCACATTTCCTTCTCTGTCTCAAGCAGCAAAATGCTCTCTTTCTAGATAATGAGCATTACAAGGGGCAGTAGCGGTTGGTGAGGTGGAGCTAACCTCCTATCATTACCATTGCTGTGGCATACTGGGAGGGGCAAAGTTGGTGGTGAGGCTGGTGTGGTACAGACACCAGCAGAGCTGCAGTAGCACCACAGTCAGTGCATTTCAAATGTTCCAGCCTCATCATCACCTTGCCCTCCCAGTATGCCACAGGGATGGCAGCAATGGGAGGCCAGGTAAGGAACCCTTCCACAGTCACTACTGAAGAAGGGGAAGTACATTTCTTCTCCAGGAGAGAAATTCAGCACATATTCATCTGAGAACCACATTAATTATTATTTTATTCTATTTGAATGTTCCATAGGGAAACAAAGCCATCACATATGGATTGATCAGATCCATTTCTTTGGGTCTGGGGAAGCAATTTCTCTATAACAGCAGTTGTAGATGTTTTAACAGCTTTGGTTGTGGAACCTGCTTCAGAATCCAAAGCTCTTTAAAAAATAATAATAATGGCGCCTCTTTTATGTTGTTGTTTTTAAATAACCTGACTGGAAGTGTGAGCAATTTGGAGGCTTACAGAGATGGCCATTTCTATCTGTAGGAAACCACACCTTGAATAAATCCATCCCAGCTGCCTTTTAATTTCATCACTCCAAGGTATGTGGTGTTCAGTCACAAAACCCTGGGGCAATGGGGCAAGGCTTTAGTAAAAGCAGCAGCCATAAATAATAGTTTACATTACAGTGCCTCAGTGTCTTGGATCAGCCACTTAGGACTTAAAAAAAAAAGCCCCCCCCCCCCGCAAAAAAAGCAATTATACCTTTCATTTTGGGACTGATTTAAGACACACAAGAAAATTCCGTAAGTCATTTCTGTGGTGGTTTGGGCTATTTTCATGACAGCAGAGTGCCAGAAATCTCTAAATCTAGATCTGTCCTTGAGGTTAATGAGGTATATAGGTGTGGCTTTTACAAATAACTGTTTATTGCATTCATAGTTAAGCCTCTTGAGGGGTGGGAGAAACCCCAACCAAATATATGCATAGAGCTAGAATAACTCTGTATGCATTTAATTGAAATTGTTGAAGAATGAAAGAGGCTTGTGGCTGTAATCCTATTTTCATTTTCCTTGGAGC
Organism: Podarcis filfolensis; assembly: GCF_964270895.1. Lineage (NCBI taxonomy): Eukaryota > Metazoa > Chordata > Lepidosauria > Squamata > Lacertidae > Podarcis > Podarcis filfolensis. Next base: position 50,802,143 of record NC_139603.1, read on the forward strand.
AAGCGCCACTGAACACAGTGGGACCTGTTTCTTAGTAAACATGCATAGTATTTTAATGTGGTGCTTTCAGAAGCATTTAATGTTCTGGGCAGACGTACAACTTTCAGTAGGGTTAAGGGTAACAGGTGAGCCTCAGCTTTTTTTGGTCTTCTTCAAAATGTCACAAGGCAAAGACACCTCTGCGCCTGTTCCCATCAGAACACAGTAAGCTCTGTTCTACAATATCAGGTCATTGGTCCATTTAGCTCAGTACTGTCTACACAACAAGGGGGATTATTAACATGTGACCCTCCAGATATTGCTGAACTACAAGTCCCATCAGCCTCAGCCAGCATGGCAAGCAGCCAGCGATAATGAAAGTTGTAGTTCAACAACAGCTGGTCTGTCATGGCTGGAAGTGGCTCTTCAGGGTTTCAGGAGGTGTCTTTTCCAGTCTTCAAGATGCTAGTGACTGAAAATGGGACTTTTCTACATGGAAGTTGTGTGTTCTACCACTGAGCTGTAGCCCTTCTCCTTCTGCCACTGCTGTCCCTTTTCCTGAGGCATTTTTGGCTAATCACATATCCCAGGCTCATATTTGTCTATTTCCATGCTGCAAAGAGACACAGGACCACACAGAATGGGTCAATAGAACATCTGAAAATATCTTTATAGAACAAATGCACCAAAACTGTATCAGGAAGCAGCTTGAGTTAAATTTGTCCAGAATGCTGAAGTTTTCTTGAAACATGAAAACACCACACTGTAGGATTATTGCTTGGTACACAAATATCAAGTGCCATGACAAACTCATGTCTTTTTATATATAATGTATCTGTTGGTCATAATGTAAGCATACTCTGAGATTATGGTATGTTAGACATATATATATATATAAACCAAAGTTATTACAAAGCCGGTTTTATCAAATAAGAAACAAACCCAAGATTGTACTGCTGTCTCTGTTTTACATATAAAGTCTGTAAAGAGAAAAAGCTTTGCATGCTATTAGCTGGGGGTAGTTAATGGAGTTTATTTTTTTAACCCTTCAGTAGTTCTTTGGTATGTTTATCAACAGCACATTAAAGATTACCACATACAATGTCATCTTTTATAAGCCATTGTTTCCCTTTTTGCTTGCAGCAGGATTTTAAATTCTCTTTTTAAACCAGAGCGGCATTACTGTGAATCATGGGTTTTGTTCCTTCTGTAGTCTGCAGTGAACCACGGTGAAGTCTGCAGTGAACCAATGTGAAGTATTTACTGACTACATTATATAACTTGTCAGTCTCTTGCTGTAAGCAACTGTGCTTGGATGGCTTCATGGGCATTTGGGGGAAAACCCAGGCAGCTCAAAGCAGCTAATCATAACATCCCCCTTTCTCTTAAAATGAGATCATTATCTTTAATAAGCTGCCTGTTGTAGAAAGAGAGAGCAAAGATTTCTAAACAAAGGGGAAAGATTTTCTCTTGCATTGCCTGCATGCAACTGCCATGTGGTTAACTTCCACATTCAGCACCAACATGAAGCAAAAGACAGGCACATCATTAGATATAAAAATGCTAATGCAGCATGCTTAGATGTTCTCCTCTTTCACTTGGTTCTTTAGTTCTTATGACTTAGTAGTTCTAGACTAAATAGCAGCTAAGACTAGTTTCCTCATACTTAGGTCTGGTGGAGCATATAAAACAAACGGGAGGAGGGAGAAATCTATTTCTCACCTCCCCAATTGCTCATTTCTTCAACCCTGACTTAAAATACATGCCTAGACACCACTATTTTCAAGAATCAGATGTAGTATGGGACCCCAATTCAGAATTCAGTCAAAGGATCATGCCATTCAAGGGGGTAAATCGAAGGCAATGCATATAAATTGTGTTTAACCTAATAAACAGCCCTGCATCAAGAGAGAGCATGCAAGATATTAGAAAGGACAGAGGAGGGGACCCACCACAGTTCATGTAGAATGGCCATGTGCCCTATTTTAAGGAGGAAAATCCACTGCTTGAAGGATTGCCCAATCCAGGTTTAGTTTAGAAATAAAAAAGGGAGATTGGGGCCGTGAAGTTGCTCATCAACAGTTAGCACCTAAGCAGGTCACCTGGTCAGTCTTCCCAACTATGATGAGCTGTATTTTATTTCGAATTACTATGGACTATTTTTTCCAAAATTTGCATCTGTCTGCATAAATTAGCATATGCAATTTTTATGCAGTTGCTGTTTTGTCTGTTCTCTTTCTGGGTGATGCAGTTCTTTTTTTTCAGCCATGTGTAAATTGCCATTCTTGTCTGTCTGAATTGAGTCCCCGTGTATCACAGTGTTCTACCTCCACAAAGCTTTGTGCCTGTAAGCTCGTTCACATGTTAAGATGAATACAGGTACAAGCTGCCTTTACACATCTGCAAGTGTGTGAAAGAATGTGTGCTTTTTATTTGTTCAACTCAGCTATTGTGAAAATCAGCCATTAATTGGAATGCTGCGTGTTCCCATACTGTTTCATCCTTGTTAATTCATGGGTGCATGTTCCTTCCCTACAGAGATCTACTATTCTATGAGACCTTGAGAAAATTAGCAAAACCTCTGTCTGGTTTGCCAGTCCCTTGGGACTGTTTAGCTGACTTAAAAGTAGAATGTTGTGATTTCTTTTTTCTTTTTAATTACACTATAACCTGCTTTTTCTCTGAGGAGCTCAGAGCCGCTGACATATGATTTCCAAGTGGTCTTCCATCTATTGTAGCGTGCAAGACCCACAGTTGAACTCTGTCATATGCCTTCAGACTGTTCACTGAGCTTTACTCATTTTTGTGTGTGTGGTTTTAAGGTTATTGGTTTTAATGACTGTATTATGCTATAATTTATGGCGTGATTTTGTTTTGCAAGCTTCCATAACAGTAGGCTGAAAAACAAGCTACACAAGCAGGAATGAATAAATAAACAAATTAATGTAGCCCTGCAAAGTGCTTATTCCTTATTTATGGTGGTTGGAGATTTTCATTTTTTAATTCATTGAAAATTACATTTTCAAGTTCTGTTTGAATGCAGTAATCACTGAAGGTAATGTTGGTTAAATCTCTTCTGGATATTATTATTATTCCTAAATTCAAGCTAGATGCTGCATAATAAGTAAAGACAGGTCCCCTGTGAAAGTATGAAGTCTATGAAGGTAGAAAACAAAGAAAAATAGAGGGGCAGAGAGAAAGGGACGGTATTGTTATCATCTACTTCATCTACCTGTGGCCTTTAATAATTGCATATCACAGCAAGCCCATCCAGCGAATGGAACACAAATAAATTGTGGCAGTCTCTAAATTACAAGTTTAGTATGTATGAGACTTCAAGGGGAAATAGTTGTGGATATACTTTGTTGTTGTTGTTTTGCATCAAGCTGTATCTCACACAATCATTTATGGAGAAGTGCAAGTTTTACACATTTGCAGAAATGAGAACCGACATGAGAGAGAATAGTTATTAGTTCAGAAGAGAAGTGTTTCCTTCCCCGCCAATATACAGATCTTGAAATCGTTAGGTAGCTTCTCTTCAGGCCTCGTTAAGAGAAATGGCTTTTGCCAGAAGAGCCAGAATCTCTGTTGAATAACAAGGACTCTGTGAAGAAGTAGAATTAGCAACAAATTGGTGACATTTATTAGTTACTTATAAAGTATGGTCCCTCTCCATTATAGATTCAGTTGCAAAATATTGAGCTGTTTTCCTTGTTAGTATGAAGTACTATGTGTATGTTGGCGTTTTCAGTGGCCAGGCACTTAATCCCTTAGTGCTGGTGTTCAAAATGTTTCAAAGCCTTTTCTGTACAGCTGAGCAGTAAGAAATGCCATTAGCCTTGTCTGCAGCCAAGCTGGTTCAGAACACAATTTGTTCCTGTGTACATGCGTAGCTGACCCGTGTACGTAGTATTGCTTTAGTTTCAAACGTTGTTAACAACAACCGTCGACAAAGGCTTTATTTTGTAGCTCTGGCAAGACTTGAACCTCTGTATAATACAAATGTTTTGCCATGCTATCCTGTATAAATTGGCATGACTGTAAATTGATATTTTTCCAGGCTTCATTTGAAATGGCTCAATAATTCATATGCTTTACTTTCCATCTTGGTGCTTGTTCCTCACCCACTTACTGAAATGTGTGCAGTAAGAAAATCCATATTTGAATGTGCATTTGATCTTTGCAAAATTAAAACTGCAAGATGGATATTTAGAAAGGGGAAATTAGAGGGTTGAGTTGGCCTTAGAACAATTGTTAGTATGGCAACATACTTCTTGGCTGTGTGCACATTCCCTCCCACTCTGTGTCAAGCAAATTTGAACCACTGGTGTACACACGTTGGCCACAATCCATATGTATCTTGTCACTTCTTATGAAATACTGCATTTTGATGCATTTCCCCCTCCCCCCCAAAACAGCTTTGAAGCAAATGGAGAAAAAGAACAACCAAGCTGCATTTAAAGACATTTAATATGTACACAACCAAACATACTCTGCTCCTACACGTTTGCTTCAGAAGTAAGTTCCACGGTGTTCAGTAAGCTCTACTACAAAGCATGTATAGATTGCAGCCTAAGCCTCTGTGACACAGACAGGAATGATCAAGTGATCAGCTGACTTTAAGGATTAAATGACCCCATTGGCTGACCTGCAGTGATCTCAAGTGGGTAGGCTTTGAATGAAGGGCCTGGGCGCAGGTAGGTAATTTTAGATTCCGGATAATGATCGTAGGCTCCTCCACTTTGGTCATGTATTTCTTCAAGCACACATTTAACATTTTTATCCTTGTCATTCAACTGCCTTTTTTTTTAACTACTGATAGACTCTAACAGTTAAGAGGGGAAAATGAGCAGCCTGATAATAAGTGTGTGTGTGTGTGTGTGTGTGTGTGTGTGTGTGTGTGTGTGTGTTGCACATAACATTAAGCCAAGTTATGGTTTTGTACAAAACTTCAGTCTTCTGGGAAAATTCTACACTGGTGGGGTGATTTTGGCAGTGACCAGTGGGTGGCAGTTTAGACAGCCCCGTTCTCACACACACCTGCTCATTTCAAGATTGGATTCCCTGCCAGAATTAGATATGGAAGAAGATCAACAGCCCTGATAATTAGATCCGGTCTCCTATTTTGCCCCTTCCTTCCTATATTGATCTGACAGCATTATGAAACCTCCCTAGATAATGCTTGTCTGTGATCCCATTCTGCATTGTTATTTAATCAGTGGTTCTAGGTTTAAGATGGACTTGGCCATTAACTAATATTAGATCTGGCAGGCATATCAGATTTCAGCTACTTCTTTCCTGGAAAACCTTGGCATCCTTCCCCGTTGTTTCTGCTCCAGTCTGTTTTCTAAATCTCATTAATATATTTTTAAATTCTAGGAGAAAACAAGATAACTGTAAAACTTAAGCTCTTTCAGCTGTGTGAGTTGCCCAAAGGTGAATTCTGTGTTCTTTTGGTAAATGGCTTAGATGGCTTCAAGAAGAAACAGACAAATTCATGGTGGATACATCTACAAATGGGTATTTTAATTATTAAATAAAAATCAGCACTGCAACATGCGTTCCATTTAATTAGTTAGATAAGTTAATTAAAAACCTTTCTGATTGATTAAAATGGAGCCCAAATGAATCACCTAATTGTTCAGGGTGGTAAAACAAAATGGGATTCAATAGGGTCTCTCCAAGCTATGTGAATGGGCATTAAAATGGTAACTGTGATTCAGTAAGACAAGCAAATGTAAAGTGATGCCCATCGGGACAAAGAATCCTATATATTCTTTGTATAATTCACATATGCACTAAAGGGGTCTGAACTAGTGGTGACTGACCAGAAAAGTGAGATTGAGGTTGTTAGTAGATAGCTCAATGAAAATGTTGACTCAATATGCAGCTGCTTTGGAAAAGGCAAATTCCATGTTAGGGATCATTAAGACAGCAATTGAAAATAAAACTGCCAATTCATAATGCCAGTATACGGATCTATGGTTTATCACAAATTACCAAAGGATAGAGACTAACAGTGGCTACAAGCCACAACAGCTATATTCTCCCTCCACTTTCAGAGGCGGCCTGTCTCTAAATATCAATTGCTGTGAATCACCGGTGAGGAGAGTGCTGTTGCGCTCTTTTTCAAAATCTTTGAGGTTCTTCCTTTGTCGAATGTGCTTCTGCTAGATGCCTCTTATATTCAATGTGTGTCAAGTGCTTCCTTGTACATTCAGAAGAGCCTGCATAAGTTGAGGCATCCGCTGGGATACAAAAAAATGCACAACTACTTCTGTGTGTCCAAGGAAACTTTGAGCTTCTGTTTCTTGAGCACTAGATCTCCATGGCACATGGTGAATTGCCATCAGAAGTACTTTGCCTCGGAATACATGTTGCTTGGGAAGTACAAGTGGGGAGAGAGTTGCTGCTTGTGGGCTTCCCATAGGCATCTTCTTGCCTGCTGTAAGAGCAGGATGCTGTGGACCAGATGTGGACAAGTGCCTATGAAAACCGCAGGTACTGTTTTAGAAGAGCCATCCCCTGCTTTTTCACATAGACAAATTTAATGTCTCTTCTCAGATTTAATGGTTGCTGTCACGTGTACACACTTCAAAAAAAATCAAATAAAACAGCAAAACTTTTTAATTCAGCTTGGAAATCTGTATAAATTTGCAGGTGACCATTAACTACTTAATTTAAATGGTTGCCAATTAATCAGCTCAATTTTCTATAACTGACTGGCAGCACTGCTCAAATGTTAGCAATATAATTCTGATTACCTATGTTGGTTAGAAAATTACAGGGAAGCCCTGCTTCCGAGCCTCTCACAGTGACATCTGGTTGGCCACTTCTGGAAGTAGAATACTGAATTAGATAGATCTTAGTTTAATTTCACAAAGCAGCTTTTAACGTTCTTAAGACTGTGATCCCAAGCACGCCTCATCAGAAATTTGTTTCACTGAAAAATATGGAACATGGAAATAAAGACATTTGGGATCAGGATGTAAACATGATCTTGCCAGTGTAATTGTGGAATACGATGGATGCTATTCTTTTAATATTCAATGATGTAAACCTACAAAATTATGCATGTTGTTCAGAGGCAGAATAACTCCTGTGCCCTCATGCTGCAGGCTCTGAGGAATGTCACTTGCAGAACATTCCTTTCCTGGGCAGCCAAGTTTGGAAGCTAGTTTATTCCTGGCTGCAAAACTGTGCGGGTGTCTGAATGGGGAGACATGATAGCAAGAGAACTTTGATTTCCATCTCTGCCCACAGAGCAAGGATCAATGAAAGCTTCTCCTTTCATCTTGCAGAGACAGGTAAAAAAAAAAAAAAGCAGCAGCTGTGTGGGGCTCTCCAAAGGAGAGAAATGAGGGGGGTGGAGTGACAAGAAGTGGGGGAGAGGAGGGAAAGGGAGTATATCTGAGTGCTTGTGATTGGTAAGCTTTGCAAAAGCATCTGCCAGCAGGACTTCAGTGGAATGTGAAACCAAATCATTTACAAGTTAAAGATAGACACAGAGTACACAGCATCTTGGGTAGGGGTTTAAATTCAGTCTCTCACAATTCCTTGCTCTGGAGCTTTTCTTCTTGCCTCCTCCGGGACTTTGTTTGTATTTCCTCCAGACAATAAAAGGACTTTTAGTGTACTGGAATTGTTAGGGAGGGTGGGTGAGAAGATCATGGTTCATACTGCTGGGTAAGTAGCAAGCTTGATTGGAGCTCCTTCTTGCTTTTAACTATACATGCTCACTTTCCTCTGATCTAAATGTTATACGCAGGCATGCTTATAGGTAACGCTGCTTGTTTGCCCTTTATGAGTGGCTTGGAATGCATGCCTCGGTGAGCTGGCATTATACAACTTTACTTGCTGCGGCATGTTTCAGATCTCTTCTTATTTCAAGATCCTGAAACAACTATTTAAAAGTGGTGTTTCATTCCTGCTAGATTTATTTTTTCCCCTACCCAATATGCTGGATCTGTTTCACTTGCGAAATTCAAGTGAGTAGTGGAAAAAAATTCTGTAGCAACAAAACTAAAGTCAAGTGGGGTTTAAAAAAAATGTTTTATTGTTAGTAGCAGGCCATCATAGTTGCAGCCTAGTGCTTCCATTCTGGTCTTGGCTCTTTTTCTATGTCACTCTGCAATGTGTAATTATGAACAGAAAACAGATTTTTAGTTGTGTGAAACTTGCTTGGTTTTCAGCCTGCTTTGTTCTGTGCTTTATAAGTTTATGTCCCACTGCATAGTAACAGTGATCCAAGACAGGATTGTTAAGATATAAGGTACAAAATGACCTCTTGATTAATAAGTGCTTTATTATCAAATGTGTTTGCTTAGATTTTGCATCATTTTCGGATCCTCATTTGAACTGTAATCCTATGCTCAGTTTGTTAGGCATTTAAAGCAATAGGACTCTTGCATGAAACTAATGGCAGGATTATATCTTCTGCTCTGGGGAAAGGGATTTTATGAGAATATTTAAGAGATTCCTTTTAATGTAAGTATGAAGGGGTTGGGGCATACCTGCTTCTCTGCCCAAAAAAGAATTTTATTGTGAGGATTTAATACAGGCTGTGGGTTGCTTTATTACAATTTGTAAAATGTCAGGTCTCCTGTTTAGTAATTTACAGCTTGCAATTTTTACTATGGTGTAAAATATATTTCCTGCTTTCCGCTTGTGCTGTTGACTTTCTGAAATTCTTTCTGTAAAAAAACTTTGTGGTAGCTGACTGTAGAGAGAGACCAATTTTATTATTCCTGATATTCTAGTTTATATTTTGAAGAGTTGTTTTTAATGCCACAAGGCAATCTTTGCCTTGAAAACATAAAGAGCAAAACTGGCTGCATTCCGTTTCCTTCTTTTGACGGAAAAGCTGCTGCACCTGACAGTTTGCCCTTTTTCCTTGTTAACTAATTCCATTTGTCACAGTGCTCAACAGTATTCTTTGCACGGGGTTTGGGCGGGGGGGGGGGCTTTATAAACAACAAAATAAAGTTGAAGCACGAAGTCTGTATGCCATTTCCTAGTGAATGCAATTGAATAGAAGCAGAAATTACATACCATGCATTTTGTATTAATGTATTTTTTAATAACTTGTTCTTATGCTAAAAATGGTGGAGAAGAATTTGGGGATTATAACTAGTTGAGTGAGTTCTTAACTCTTAAGTCCTGTGTTACTGCTAATCTCTCATGTTTCATGTAGTGCCAGCAGTGTATTTCGATACTGGAAATTCCAGTGACAGTATCTGTTTACGTGTTGGTGTCCCTGTGTGTATTTCATTGTACCCTAGCTTCAGAAGCCACAAAGCAGGCTACAAACAACTTGAACCAGAGAGATCGCTAGGCCATTTTATGAGTAGGGCAGGTCCAGTTTTCTTAGGACTGGGCAGTTCTAGCATCTATATGTTGCAGGAGGGTCGGACTCTGTACACATTACCACTTGCTCTCACCCCAGCGCACTCCTGCCCCTAGTATTGGAAGCAGACCTCACATAACGTTGGTCACAATCCATCTGTACCCTGCGGCTTTTTGAGAAATAGAGTGGTTCCTCGGGTTAAGTACTTAATTCGTTCTGGAGGTCTGTTCTTAACCTGAAACTGTTCTTAACCTGAAGCACCACTTTAGCTAATGGGGCCTCCCGCTGCTGCCGCGCCACTGGAGCATGACTTCTGTTCTCATCCTGAAGCAAAGTTCTTAACCCGAGGTACTATTTCTGGGTTAGTGGAGTCTGTAACCTGAAGCGTATGTAACCTGAGGTACCACTGTACTCCGGTTTGATGCGCTTTCCCTCAACTCAGCTTCCATCTTATTGGGGAGGAGGGGAATGGAAGCCACGGTTCAACTGGAAGCTACCTTTCAGACAGCCATTGTGCATGCACAGGTGACAGCACATGCACAGATCACAGCCTCAGTGAATTGGAGTTGGGTGTGAGGAAACAAATCAGGTAATTACACATTGGGTGGAGGCATTGCCTCCCCCTCTGGTGTGTACAGCAGCATAAGAAAGCAGCTTGAAATGCATAGCCTTAGCTGCAGTGGTAAATTCTGAGTGCTGGGAAGTTTCCCAGACTTGGTTCTAGATGTTTCTTTTTTATTTATTTATAAAGGTATAAAGGGTATAAATAAATCATGGTTGAAAAGTTAAATATGAAAACTCTTATGTAGCTTTTAGAAGCTAGAAAACTGTACTTTTCTAGTTCCTCTAAGCCAAATGTAAGTTTTCACATTTAACTTGTAAAAACGAATCCCTTTAATTCCTCAGTCCATTGCACACTGACCTGGGAATAAGCCCCACTGAACATAAATGGGCTTGCTTCTAAGTAAAAGATGCATAGCCTTGCCTGCTGATTTCAGTGGAACAAAGCTAAGCGCATGCTCAACTCTGATTGAAACTAGTGAAACTCTAGCGTAGCCAGGTTTTTTGACTGGATTATACCATTATATATTTTATTATTCTTAGATATATGCCCTATGTTTCTTTTGGATAATCCTCATGGTGGTAAAAAGTTTTTTTTAATGTTCCCATACCAGTGGAAAGTCATTCCAGAAAGAAATTCTTGGTTGCCTTCAAGTCTAAAACCTCATAGGCGTGGCACAGAACAGATTCCAGGGATGTTCTTACATTGACTTTTATCCAGGAAATGGAAATGCAATATCCTTCCCAGAGGCAGTGATCACACTGGCAACTTAACACTGATATCAGGGTGGCCAGGAATTTCTGCTTGTTGCTTGGTGGCAATTAACATGAAGGAAGGACACTTCTCAAGCTAGAATTGTGTTAAGTCCTGTGGTAAATGGCTAGCATGAACGTACTCATGGAGGACCACACAGAGATTAATGGCCATCTGATTTAGCTCAGGCACAAACATGAAGTCATAATAAGAATGGCTGACCAAAACCAGTCCTGTCTCACACACAAGCTTCTACATTGTGTGTGGGCAAGCTAGAGCCTTATCACTTCCCTATTCACTTTCATTTGTAACAACATTGGATTCAACTTATGAGTCCCATGGGCAAAAGCTCGTGCAAGGACTTCCGCTTGTGAAGTGGGTTTCCCCCCTCTCCTCCCCCCATGCCCCACCCCATTAAATTGTCTCAGCAGGTGGTGGGGAGAACTCCCAGAACCGTGTGGGGAGAAGAGGGGTGGTTGTTCCATCTGGCAAGCTGAAATGCTTGCCCTGACAGAATGATTGACGTAGCACAATGTTGAATTCCTCCCATAGTACTCCATCACTGCAAAGTTTCCTATCTGTGGTTCCTTATGCTCATAAAGGGCAGTGACTTTCTGTAGAGTGGTTAAAAATAATGAGTCAGATATCTAAAAGTACCTTAACAACTGCGATGGGTAGTGAATTGTCGTCTGACAGCTTTTTTTAGGTTCAAAGTGCCAATGAAGCCTTTAGAAATCTTACATTTGTGGACAAAATGTTTGCTTTAAAGATACCAGGGCTTTTAGAAAAGTAACTGAGATTCTTAGGATAAAAAGTTACAAACAGTTTTGTGGCCCCTTAAGGAAGAATACAGCATATACTTTTGTATATTTGTATATTTTTGTCCATTTCCTTAGATACACTCAATCTCATAACAAAACCATTTCACACTGGGATTTTATTCAATGACACAAAGTGTTGCAAGTGGCTGTTGTGGAAAGTATAAAAGTGTTTAGAGATGCATTTGTCAAAAAAGAACACGTTAACAGAGAAGTCCAGTAAAGTCAAGACTTTCAACCTTTTAAAAAAAAATACTGATAGCATGCACCTTAGTTTGGCCAGGTCATTTAGTATGCTATCATATATCCACTTACCTGAAGGTAGGGGGACTTGCTTTTGAGTACACATGAATAGGCTTGTTCTGCCACTGTATGCTTCTGTAACCTTAGTAAAGTCAATAGAGGAAGTGTGCCTGTTTTTACTTATCTATAAGACTAAGATAATAACAATATTTTTTATAAAACCCATTTAGAGAATGGCAAGCAGCATCTAAGTTTATTACCAGAATAACTAATCTTTCACTAGAAATCTTCCAGTGGCAAGGCCATTGTACATCCATAATACTGAATTGTTTGGCAAAAACTAATCAAATTGTGAACGAACTGTTCACGCTTAAATGTAAGCTCTTTCCAATAGAGCAACATGAATATTAATCTGTGCCACCCATTGCTCTTTTAGTACTATGGAACTCTTCTTCTTCGCTACAAATATAAAACAGAGCAATTGGCTGGGTTGTTGTTGTTGTTGTTGATGACACTGTGTTTTGGAGAACCCAGAAGTACCCTGGAGGCTTGCCAGGGGTTCCTAGATGTGAATGTTTTAAATGCTGTTAGGAAGACCCCCTATTCCCTTCACAGAGCTACAATTCTTGATGTTCTATGGGAAAAGGGATTGATTGTTAAAACCACACTGGGAATTGTAACTCTCTGAGGGGAGCAGGGATATCCTAACCCTTCTCAGCACCCTTAACAAATTGCCATTCCCGGGATTCTTTGGGACAAGCCATGACTGCTTAAAGTGGTATGATACGTCTTTAAATGTATAGTGCATATGAGGGTCTAACTTACTATTGTCTGTTGCACTGACTAACACAGGCTCTCCAGGCTCTGGCAAGTCCCCCCCCCCCCGCCATCACCTGCTACTTAATATTTTATTATAAGCAACAACAACTGGGAATACCAAGTATTGAACCTGAGATCCTCTAAATGCAAGACAGGTGCCCTCCCACTGAGATATGGTCCCTCCTTAGGATAACTGCAGATGATGTTATACTACACTCGTACCTTGGTTCTTGAATGCTTTGGTACTCGTACGTTTTGGCTCCTGAATGCCGCAAACACAGAAGTAAGTGTTCCAGTTTGCGAACATTTTTCAGAAGCCAGACGTCCAACGCGGCTTCCGCTTGAGTGCAGGAAGCCCCTGCAGCCAATCAGAAGCCACGCCTTGGTTTTCGAATGGTTACAGGAGTTGAATAGACTCCCAGAACGGACTAAGTTCGAGAACCAAGGCACTACTGTATAAGTGACTTGAAATGCAAGCTTTTCCACAAAGTTATAGGACTGCAGTGGGTGAAAGTGTACACAGAAACCAGGAATGACTTTTCCATTAATGTCTCATTCATGAATATAATGTGGAAAAAACTATTATCCGCATTTCTGCAGGAATGGTGCATTTCTTATGAAAATGATGCACTGGGTAAGCAAGGAAAATTTGTATTGACTGACTGTTCTTAAAATAGAAATATACTCTTTGACTATATTTTGCTTCCCTCACACTTAGGAGTGTTCAGCAGCTTTCAGCTGGCCTCTGTTATATCTCAAAGCTTCAGGCTAAGCCAGGCATAGATTAACCAGCACTGACTGTACCTATTTCACAGGTCATTAATTCTGCCCTTTTCTGTTGTACTGCACTGTAGATAATGTTAAGCTTTGTGATCAGAGTAGCCACGTATGCAGTAAGGAAAAAGCAGGGAAATACACACTTTTCCTTGAAAAGAGAGTTTTATAAAACTGTTTGCAAAAGTGAAATGGGTGGAAATGAATTGTGCTAGTGCAATGCTACTTAGTTTTGTCATATTCTTGATTAAAGCTGGCAAAGGTTTGATTTCCAAAATGAGTCAGCATTCATAAATCTTTGCAAATGCGCACTCAACTCACTGTGGTAATATAGAACAAGACCTCTTTTGGTCTGTATTCAGGAAGTACTTCACATTTTAATGATTAAACCAGCTTTGCAATTCTGCATAATCTATTTGGATTTAAAATTATGGCAGTAGTTTTCTTATCTTTGTACAGTTCAGTTCCTAGAAATAGTTCCTGAACTGAGGTAGATTGCCGTGTTATCCTTCCCTGTTGTATCAGAAAGGTTAGAACTGTATGAGTATAAACTGATTTTTTTTGTGACTGTAGAATGGACTTAGTAATTGAAGACATTGCACAGCGCTTACTTTTACACCTGAGTACTATTAAAGTCTTGTTTCCAAAAATTCTGTCTTCCAGCCTGTTTACCCACTTGACTCAATTCCTCAAACTATCATATTGTCGTTTCCAGTAATCTTTTCTTTTTTTTTTAAGCCTCCACCTGGTACCAGTCCCAGTGTAACCTTATTTTACACCTCTGAGCATTTCATGCTAAAAAAACTGTTCAAGTATTCTTCGTCATCTTTCCCGTGCAAGTGGTTTAAATAAAGTCTCTCCATTAGGTTGATAGGCTAATTTGTCTAATTAGTCTTGGGTGCAAGCTTTGTGTCCCTCTATTGATATTATATGTGCGCTCAGGATATTCTGATGCTGAAGTGATCATTCATAGTGGTGAACACAATGCATCCTTGAATTGTATTCATCATGGTCATTTGCCATGATTTGTGAATGCTCCATAGATGTACATCCGATGTACAGCCAAATGCATTGTCATGGGTAAAAAGGAAAATGTGTTCAACATTACATACATCAGTTTGGGCCTAATTCATGAGTTAATGTTGCTTTCTTAGTATCTCATTAATACTAATATTTTGCAGGAATGCTACAGATGGCTTTTCGCTGTCCTGTTCAGCAATGTTTGCCTGAGATCCATACACCCTCACTCAGAATATGGACTTAAGCAAATTCTGATACATCAAATACAAAATGAGCACTACATTCTCCCGAATTCTTCTCTGGCTCAGAATTTAATCTGAGGCGGTGAAGAATTGAACTTCTTCCATCCACAAGCCTCCACCCCCTGTCTTCCAGCTGTCTGCTTTCTTTGCTCCTGCAGCGGATGCAGGAAGTGAGAATGGAGAAATGGCTCCGTCCCCTCCAGCACCTGGCACTGCTACAGTAACAGGTCATACCAATAACAAACTTAGTTGGTCTCTAAGGTGCTACTGGAAGGGATCCCCCCCCCCCTTCGAAATGTAGCTTACTCAGTGTCTCTGATATCCATTCCTTTTGGTTAATTCTGATCATGTTTTATTTTAATATTGCAATGTGCTTTCAGTGTTCAGCTCAGATATATTATTGGTTAATTTGCTAAAGTAGATTATAATTAGGGATTGATTATATTATTTTACACATTTTTCTGCAGCATTTCTAGCTGTGCAACCCTATATTCTGCATGGGCCTCACGCTTGAGGCCACAGGCTTCAAATATCAGAAGACAGAACTTGGGACCACCAGAGTATCAGCTGTTAATGACCGTATAATTTCATTACTATTGACATGGGAAGCATAATTCAATCAGGATGATTTGAAGTTACAACTACTGGGAAGGGGAGTACAGGGTAACAGTTTAATCCTCCCTACAATATATTTGCATTGACCTACTTAAAATACAGAAGAGAAACTGTCCCTTTCCATTGCAACAAAATGGATTTGTTCAGTAACTGAACTGCAGCTGTGCATAAGGAGATTGTCTTAACAATTCTAGGAGGAAGCATAGCTGCAAGACAGAAAATATGATTAATTATCTCAACTTAATTCTTGGAGATGACCCCATTTTGTCCAGTGTCTAAGGTGTTGCTACCTAAGTCAGTGAACACTTGCTACCTAAGTCAGTGAACACTACCAAAGAGTATGAAGTATGGAGGAGAAGAAAGGTGCCTTTACTTAACATAGTGCTGCCATTAATGTTTTTTATTAATATGAAAAGTGGACATTCAAGGGCTGCAATCTCCCCATCCATTAGTGGTTTTGTATGTTCTTTTTAGTAACCCTGGTGTGCTACTGCAACAGTATCCTTCCTTCCTTCCTTCCTTCCTTCCTTCCTTCCTTCCTTCCTTTCTCTCTCTCTCTCTCTCTCTCTCTCTCTCTCTCTCTCTCTGTGCTCCCAGTAATAAGAGATCACTTTGTTTGCACCCTATGGCCAAAATGTGTCAGAGAGTCCCATGAGAACTTGCTGTGTTCTTTTATTGAACACAAGAATGCAAGATGGGCAGAGCGCAGGTTGATATGATGATGCAAAAATCAGAGATGGGTAATCACTAGGGGTGCTTGAAGATTTCATTTGATCCGCATTTTTAAGCAAGCCAAACCGTCGCATGCTTCATGGACTGTTCAGAATGCAGTTATCCTTCAGTGTTCACATAATGCTGCATCTATGAAACCTGCATAACATCTAGCCAACCCCATAAGTTACTGCATGTGTAGATGGTGCCTGGGTGACCTGGGCCATTTTATTTATGCTATATAACCCCCTTCAAACCCAAAGATGTCATACAATGACCACTGATCAGATCAGGAGAATCTTTATCTGCATCAGCCACTAGCCATAGCAATAAAATAAAATGTACTGAAGATAGAGGTAAAAACTTAACTATACAAAATACATTTTGGAGGTTTACATCCATTGATCCATCTGATGCAAATTACTGACAGTGACTCTCGATAAGTTCTCAGGAATGGGACCTTTCACACCCCAAAAACCTATGAGTTGGAGATGTCTCTTCAGTTGCATTTTATTTTTTCTTATGCTAGTCCTCCCTACTGAATTCTAAGGTAATGAAATGGCAGGGAGTGAAAGTCTGGCTGGAAGTAAAAACCTTCCAGGAACAGTAACAATGCCCTTCAGTTCTCCTGAATGCAGCTGCCAGCATAGGAGCTGTACAATGGCCAAACAATGCCTCAGGCAGTGCCTATTAAATGACTGTCTTATGCTTCAAAGCATCTCTGATTAGGTTTCAAAAGCCCAAATATTAATTAGCATTGTACGGTTGCTGAATGGGCCCATTCTAAACCCCAGGTATGTCCAGCCCCTATGAGGGCTCTTTTTGCATTAGATGCCTCTGCTAAGCTAAGTGGGTTGTTGTGTTAGAGATGAGAGGCGGTGTAGTGCGGCAGCTGCATAGATCCAGGTCAGTGCTTGCAAGAGGTTAATTAAGATCCTTCCATATGGGCAAATTACAGATGTAAATCAGGCACAAGACAGGCCCTGTGGGTTGCTCTGTGCCATGCAAGGCCTCTAAGTGGCTCTGAGGAGGAGAACCTCTGGGAGATAAATCCAGGTTGTTGTTGTTGTTTTCCCTTTCATGCAAAAGAATGAATTCTGAAATCCCCCCTGCTGTGGCTCCTGCTTGCAAGAATAGTGGCCAAAATGATGGCTCTGCCATCTCCAGTGCCAACTGGCTCAAAGTTGTCGCTTGCTTGTCTTTGTAAAGTGACAGAGCAGCACGTGCTGTTTGGCATCACCTTCCAACTGTGCCAGCGTATTCCCTGAGTTGCAGAGCATCTTGGATGAATACTGAGATATAAAAGGAGAGTAGCTTTGAGCATGTGGCTGCAAAGTTGGCATGGATTGGGGGGGGGGGCAATGGGGTTGGTTTCATATGGATTATTGCCTCACTAGTCTACTACACATACCCTGAATTTTTCTCATAAAATGTTGGAGGGTATGTCATTTTCATTTCTAATTACCATTAAATATTTCACACATACCCTGAATTTTTCTCACAAAATATTGGAGGGTATGTTGTTTTCATTTCTAATTACCATTATTAAATATTTCAATATACCTTTTGCCTTTTACTGCACACATACTATTACTGCTATTTTTCTTCCTCCCAACCCCCGGCCCCCGGCCCACCCACAAATGTGTCCTCTTTTTTGCTCTTCGGAATATGGCAACCTACACTATACATATTTGGAAATAAAATGTTTTCTGAAAACTTATTAAAATATAAAATCTATTATGTTGACAATCCTGCTCATTCATTTGTGCTACACAGAACAGAAGGTCAAATCTGAGCTCTTAGCAAGGAGGTGTCACTTCACATTAGTTGAACAAGGCAGAAAGCTTTAGAAACACATGTTAATAAAGATTTTTAAAAATCCTCAAACTCATATACAAATATGGAAGCAGCTGCCTGAACCAATGAATAACTTTGGGTTGTTGTTGTTGTTGTTAAGCAAGGTCAGCATTATTATCTGTAAAATGCGTGCATTTTCCTCTACAAAGAATGGACATGTCTAGAAACAGATTGGCAGTAGATTCAGGATGGGCAAAAGGAAATAAGACGATGCTAAGAATCTGTTCTTGACTTAGTAAGCAAATAATCAATTTCTGATTCATTACCAAATAATGTGATGATGGCTACTACAATGGCTTTAAACAAAAATCAGACAAGTTCATGTAGGTTAAATCCAGTGCTTTTTTCTAAAAAAAATGTTTAGGGGTACTCTCATTTTGACTCAAGAAAATCACCATTTTAATAGTTCATATTGGGGAAAATAAATACAGTAAATGGACAAAAGTACAAAGATTCACAAAATGTGTGAATCTGTGTACCCCCCAGAAAAAAGACACTGGTTAAATCTACCATTAGCCATGATAGCTGAAAATGGAGCCCCGCTGATTAGATTCAGTATCTCATCTTACAAAAAGCTGTGGGAGAACAATTAGGCATGTCTGGCACCAACATGTCCTGCTACTTCACACACAAGATGTTTCAAGAGTATCCCTAAAAATATGAATTCACACCCACATGTATTTGCAAACGCACATATACAGCAGCTGTTCTCTCTGGGGATCTGTGACTAGCTGCAGAGTGCAGCCACAGCGCACCCAGATTTAGGCTGTGCACATATCAGATTAAAAGGCAGCAAGGTGGTTATCCCCACTGTGTTTAAAATTGCATGTGCACATCACTGTACTGTGTGCTTGGATGTTTTTCCAAGTTGTCCACGGTCAGTCCACAACAGTAGGCGAAGAGGGGGAATGGCTTACATTTTCAAATTGGTTTGAAGCTGGTTGGGGGAGAATGCCCCAAACACAGTTTTTCTCATGAAACTATAGGATAGCTGTGAGTTGTGGTTCATGTCGTATGTACACAGCTTCACACATGGGCATAGCCAGGATTTGCGGGGGGGGGGGGCGGACACCCACTTGTTCTCTTCCAGAATGGAGCTACCTGCTATGCAATTGATCAGTTCGTGGAAGCCACACCTATCACTCAGTCAGGTTGCCAGTTGCGTTGCTGAAATGTGCCACAACATCATCCAAGTGACTTCAGTGAGCATTTCAATTTCAAATATTCTGATTCTTTCTGCTGTTAGTTAAGTATTTTTATTTATTTACTTCATTTAGGGGGAGAAGCTACGCCCATGGCTTCACAAAGCAGCAGCCAGCTCACACTGGATGCAGAGTTAATTGGAGTCTGTGTGCTGCCTTACTCTTTGAAATAAGTGAAATGGCCATAAATGGTGCTTGAACAATAAAAAACTGGAGTCTGCTCAGTTCCGTAATGGCATGTTCTTCCTCTGGGTAGGCAAGCATTGGTTTTCCCCTGCTCCAAATGCTTGCCTGTATCCTGTGTCCCTTCCAGCTCAAAAATAGAAGGGCATGTGGTTGTTTAAAGGTATCTTCTTTCCTGGGTCTAGTATCAGCCTCCACCTCAAATTGCCTTTCCCACCACTTCTGTGTTGTTCTGCCAATATAATCTCTCCAATCAGTGTTCCAAAGTGACTCAAACCGTGGGACCTCCGCATGCCTGACCTTGAGAGAGTCAATGGGACTTAGTCCATGCTTATTAAATACATTCATATCAAAGTAAACAGAAGCATCCACTTGCATCCACACAAGGTCTAGCAGTCTTTCCTTCCAATATTTTGCACTATCCAAAAATATGTCTGGTTCCAGTCAAGATCAGTTCTCATCCTTGGATAACCCCCACTCCCCACCCCTGCTTTAGAGATTAGAGCAGGATAATAGCAAACTAATCTTAGAACAGAGTGCTAATAAATATGCATCTGCCTGCCAGTCTCCATATTTTGTCATGGAACAATGACATGTGTATAACAACTTCAATACAGTGATAATGCTTTTTATCCAAAGCATGTGTCATCCAAGGATTTCACATTGCTTTGTAGAATTTATTTAGATAAGTTTTACAATACCCTTGTGAAGTAGGTAAGGGATATGTGTGGGTCATTTAACCCAACTGAGTTGCAGCCAATTTTGTGATAAAATATGGTTTCTCTTTAATGGAATGTAGCACACAATGCGTAGCAGAAAATGAGGAATACTAAAATAAAGACAGGATTTTTATTTATTTTTTCCTGCATTTTAAAAAGTTTTTGAAAACCTTTACATTGCTTGTGATGGGGAAGAACTTTTTTTAGGTGGGGGTGGGGGGCTACACAACAGAGAGATCAAAACCCATTTTATAATTTACCATTGGGATTACAAATGACTCTTACCCTCTTCATACACTTGGTTTCACAAGTTTCAGTTATGTCCGAGATTATTGGGCCTGTAAAAAGAATCCTCCTAGGAATAAGTCATTCAAATAAGGCCTGATTTGCATTTGGAAAAAGGCCTGTGTTGAAAAATGTAACCTAGAGTCCAATATATATTTTCAATAATAACTCATACTAAAATTTCTAGAGAAAGGGCATTGTATTTATTGAAGGTAACTAAACATGTAGCTACACTTACTAATGAACTTATTATTATTTGTTGAATTTATGTACCACCCTATACCCAGAAGTATCAGGGCGGTTCACTACAACTCCCATCATTCCCAGCCAACTTAGCCAATGGAATAATGGGAATTGTTATGAAACGACATATGTGGGCCCAAGGCTGAAGGACACTGTTCTAAGGGCATGCAACATTTACTCTGGGGTTGCCATTGAAAATGGGGTCCTGAGGAAGTGATCACACATGCACACACCAAGGGTCTATAAATTTAAGCTGACCTTGGACATATGCATGGCTGACCAAAAATTTGTGGTTGCCAGGACCATGCTCCTCCTGCAAAAAGCCATGAGGTTTACATTTGAAAGGTTTCATGTTTTTTATTTCACAAGCAAAGGTCACAGCTCTCAGCTTCATCACATTCCAGAGAAAAACCATGCTAATATTAATTGAATAATGGGGCAATATTGGGTCCTGCAAAAGAGATTCCTGTTTGTAACTGTAGGAAGGAGGCTCCCTACAGATACATATGCCCATCTGCAGGAGAAAACTTCGGCTAAACCTAACTGGACTGACTGGAGTCATCATTTTGATCAAAGTGGGAATTAATGTCCCCATCCATAGTCACTACACATTATGCATGACAAGTTGCTTGCATCTCTAGCTCAGTCAGGAGTATGGTCTGACATAGGGAGACAGAACTATTCATTTTGGACATAAACTGGATAGGCTAGTTAACATTCTGGGGTTTGTTGTTTTTCCTCCTATGTTTTTATATAATGAGAGATTAATATTTCCTTTAGTTATTTGGAAAACATGCAAAAGTCTTTAGCATGGATATCACAGCTTGATCACATTCCAGAGAGAATCTTGCTGGCAGCCGGATTTTCAGAATCCATTACAGGGTTTTTTCTCTCCCTAAATCCATGCAATTATTCACCATGAAATCCTGTCACTGAATGCTGAGCATTTTCTTCTTTTAGTCTTACATGAATGTAAGCATTCCACTGTGAGTGATTGAAGCCTCAATTGTTTCCAGGTTACAGTACATGTTTTCATAAGGCTTTGTGTTTCACCACAGTGTTCCCTAGAGTTGGAAACCCAAAGTGAATTCCTTCTGACTTGTAATCCTACTTCTCTGAAGAGGCAATCCTAGTAAGATTGCTATTAAATTGTGTGCATTGCCTTCAGTTTGTGTTATGTCTGAGACCTTGCTTATTGGTTTGACCAAAATTACTCTCTTTTTAATTGCATTGTGTTATCTTTGGAGACCAGGTCTTCAGTTGTAATCTATAGGTTTGCTATAAACATACTTAACTGGACTTTTGCTGAGGAGTTTTCTGTTTATGAGTCTCCCTGCTGGGTTAGTAATTACAAAAGGTCTGGAGCAGCCAGATCCTGCTGTTGTAGTGATCATTAAGATCCAGGAATCTTCTATTATTGATACTTGTGTTCATAAATACTTCCTCAGGATGTAGAGTCCATCTTGGCTCCCTAGAGCCTTCCGTGTAGATAAGCATTGCATTCTTAAACCAGTTGGTAAGCATTCCCAAGCCCTTGATGGTGTGGTGCTGCCCAGGACAGTAACCAGGGTTCAGTGCTGTATATTCAATGTTGTGGGGGTTACAGATCTTCCTGTTTGTCGGCCCACTGATTTCTATGGATGTTTCTAATCATGGACAGGCAGAAATGCAGCATGGGAACTCTGATGCTTTATTTGATAATGTCACCACAGATTTTTCAGTTTCTGTAGATTCAGATTGCTGCTTTCTCTATGACTAAAGCTGTCAAATAGCCTTCTCCAACCTGGTGCCCTTCAGATGTTTTGGAAAGCAGAAAAATTCCACCCCTATGTTCTGGGGAACCCCAGCAGAGACTCGAAACTGTGGAACCTGATGTCCTTTATGATGTCATCCTTGTCAATACCAGAACTGAGACTTTTGTTGGCATCCATCTGTCTTGAGACACAATGGAGTGCACCTTCAAGGGTGAACTCACACTGGAGAATCACAGTACCTGCTGTGGCTGCAGAGACTGGTAACTCATATCTGCTGTCTCCCATGTTGTTTTTGCCGTGCTAGCAGCACGTATGTGACCTCTACAGGGTACAAGCCTGAGCAGTGTGTATGGAGGTTCTCGGCTGCCCAGGAGAAAAGACCTCCCTCTCTGCATTGCTAATGTGATCCAAAGGGAGGCAGAGCAATATATTTGGCAGCAGTGTGGCTGCAGGAGTTGCCAGAAAGAGGCATACAAGATGCCATCCAATCGTCTTAGGGACTGCACTCCAGATTTGGGTAGGGTTTACTTATTAGCCTTTTCTCCTCCCAAAGATTTCCTGCAAGACAGCAGGTACAGATTTTTCCTCAGGGTTTACTCCCAAAGCCTTTCTCATGAATGAGTATGGCTGCAAGGCAATGGAAGTTTACAATCAGTTTTCCTTCTCCTAGATGGAATACCTTCCCAGGTTGATGAGCCACATCTACCCCTCACTTCCCTCTACAGCACGTGCAGAAACTGGCTTCTTGACTATTGGACCCACTATTAGTCTCATCCACTCAATCCACTGAAGCCTGTCTTCACATGCAGGGGAAGTCCCTAACCCACTGAGGGTTTGAGGCCCATCAGTTCCCCTCACCTGGTTTAGCTGGCCAGTCAAAGCCGTTTCCTGGGGTGTGGCCACTGTTGCATGCTGACAGTTCTAGGAGCCACGGGTGAGAGCTAAGTGCAGGACGGGGACCAAAGGTGGACAAACTACCCCAGTAGGAGCAGGACATGTTTCACACCAGAGGTACTACCCTTCGCCTGCTGGAATTTTGAATGGCTACTGCAAATGATAGCTTCTTCTTTTTTAAAGGGTTTTTGCAAAAATGGACAGAAAGAAAAGTGGAAGTTCCAGGAGATATCTATGCTTATGGAGATGAATTAATGGTCCATTATGTACTAGTTTATTTTTAAAATAAATAACAAAATTATAATACCACAAAGAACTAATACTAGATATACTGGGTTTGGAAGTAGATGAAAGAAGGGCTCAAGAAGCTGTTTATCAGCCAGGTATGTGTGCTCAAATTGAAGACTTGATACAGCCATGTACAAAATGTCAAACCTTCAGAAATAAAAACCGCAAAGGGCCTGTTTTTCCTTGAGGGATTTCAAAAAGACCTTGTCACAAGCTAGACTAGAGTCTCAAGGCAGAACAATGAAATGATTGCAGTACAAATTGGCAGAGAGGGTTTCAGACACTGAGATGCCTGTGACTACATCAAGAGGCAGAATGATAAGAAGACCTGTAAGATGTGAAGAGTAATATTTTCTACCCCAAAGGTTATATGTAATGATAGTAGGGACCAAACTGTTCCCATGATTGGGTGTATGATGGGAAGCAATTCTAGGGTAACAACAGGGAATTGAAACCTCCGGCATCCACCACCCTTTCTTCTTTGTGAAAGAGTTGCAGAGTATTAAGTAAAGCTTACTTCCTCCAAAATTTCATTCACTTGGAGCACCCTTTTATAAAGTTTGCAGCTCCAAACATCCAAGTGTGCTTTCTGAAAACTGCAGGTAGTTTGACCTATCAGGGCAGCAGATGTCTGTGTGCCCAGGGGCTTTCTTTATTTGGTATGTTCTTGGACTGCCTCTTGCATTGGCTTTTGCTGTCCCATATGGTTTAAGTCACACCAGCAGCTTCTATGCTTCTTTGACTTGGGAACAAGTCAAAAGTCAGATTTTGAAAGTAATTATAAGGGTTGGTAATTCATATTCAAGTCAAGTCAAGTCAAGTAACCTTTATTGGCATCATATAAGAACAATCAGAATACATTCAGAAAGATAGGCCAGTGCGATCTCGGGTAATTCATATTGCATCAAGCACCAGCATTGTTGGGCATGTGCCAAAGCCCCAGTATCCTGGGAGGACCCACCACGGTGCACCTGCAGTCTCCCACACTTGCCCTTTTTCTTTGGTTGGTGGTGGGATCGCAGCTTGCTGTCATCCTGAGGGAGGGAAGCAGCTTTGCAGCCACTGTGATTAGACCATCTTTGGGAGACTGGGCCTCCTCTCAGCCTATCCTGTTTTTGAGAGCTTTCCCAGTTGTGCTACTGTATTAATGCAATGCCATCCACAGAAAAGCTTACCAGCACCAACCTTAATAAAAATTTTAGTAGTAGGCAAATGCTTTTTAATGTTTTTGGCTAGGCATTCATAGAATCATAGAATTTTAGAGAATTTTAATCTTCCGGTAATGACTACTTTGGCAGCTTTTATTGATTTTGTATTAGGATTTCATAGTATTTGTTCTACCATTTTAAGCAGATGCTGTCTTATGAGCTTTGTGCAAAATAACAAAATAACTGGCTCCAACAGCGCCAGTATTATAGGTCTCTAAATCTGACCCCAGAGTTCATGGATGAATAGGTGCATATTTATGCATTGCGTTTACATGAGGATCCAGTACCATTCCAAGGCAAGCTAGAAAATGGAGTGGGGGTCAAGTGCAAAAATGAAGAGTTTGTTAACAAAAGCAGCAGGTAACAGAGAAATAACTTCATAGTTAACACAGAAGCTGTACTCATCCACTCCAGGCACAATATTTTGAATTTGCATATCCAGTGCACTTTACTTGCTGATGTTGTATTTCACATTTCAACATTCAATCTTCCTCTCCCCAAAGGGTGTGATGTAATTTGGATGTGTATGCTGATAAATAAAATATTTTGCTGAAAGAACTGTTGCCGTGAGATTGGACTTTTCAGTGATTCAGTAAGTTTGGTAATGTGGCAAATTCTCTCTGGAGCTGTATCTACAAGCAAACCCATGGGCAAGAGAACTGCAAGATAGCTTTAATAGCTCTTAATGGAGAGAGATTCCTTATTCAGGAAGTAACTTGAGTATACTGCGCTCCTGAATGAGCATGGATTTAAACACATGCTATATGTTGCTTTCTTTGATCAGCATCCCTTTTCTAGCCATTTGTTGATGGTGTATTTTGAAGTGAGAATATGCTGAGTAGGTAGTTCGTCGGTTGGTCAGCTGAGTGTTTTGAATAATACGACCGCACTTGAATATTGTAATGAAAGGGATTGCATAAATTACTAGATAGGGAAATGCTAAAAATGACACTCTGTTTTTTTCAGATACATAGGTATCCAGTCAGTTAACACAGGGCTGTCAGTGGTGAAGTTTTGTAAAACTTATGATTTGATTCACAACTCAGTTTTCCAATGTGCAACCTGATCTTAGCAGGATTACTTGAAAGGAAGTCTCATTGGCTTCACTGGTACTTACTATCACATTAGTGTGCTCCAGCCTTAGTTTTTTTTAATTGTATGTTTCTATTCACTTTGTTCTATTATGAGGTTTCTATAGATTTCAGTGGGTCATCTATTTTTTTCTGACAAGTTTGTTACTATTTCTACCCTCTTCAGTGATTTGTTTTTTGTTCTGATTTCATCTTAGCTATATTGTTTTATTTATTAAGTAGCTGGTGCTATTACTGATGATAGCCGATGTTTCCATGGAACCCCTGTGGATTGTGCATGTACTGTTAAGATGCTATCACTCACTTCTTCAAAGTTGCAAACAAGGGAACTGTTGAATCCAGCTCTGAACTTGCTCCACAGCCTAATATGGGTATAAAATGTATCTGGCCTCAACACTTCATAGTACTAGTCTGCCAGAATTTTACTTTGGACTGTTCCATGAATTCACTCAAAGCAGTAAATGCAAAAAATATATCAGAGCCACAACAAGCTGCCCTGTTAACTGGACCTTTCACTGGTCAACATTTTAAAAAACTTTTAGAACCAAACTACACATGATGCTAAATGTGTATTTGAATCTAACCTGCAAGCTTTTTATATTACAGATTTTTAAATGCTGATGATTAATGGGATCAGCAGAGGTGTATGCAGGGGTTGGCCTCTGTCAAGGACACAGGCCTGGGTGTGTGTGTGTGCAGAAATCATGCCTCTCCATGGAACGGCTTGGAGCCCATCTGTCCATGTACTTCCCAGGCTGCTCCTCCACCATTCTAGGTGGCTGAGTGAGGCACGCAAGCTCCTCTGGGTGCCTTGGCAGAAGAATCTGGTTGCTGGCATGGGCCATTGCAGCAGCCCTGCAGGGTCCCCTCCCCAGTTGGCTGGCGGTGCTATTAGAAGTGTGAGCAGAGTGCCCAGTGGAGCTTGGAGGGAAGAAAGATGGAGAGAGTGGGTGAAAGTTGCAGGAGGAGGTAAAAAGGAGAAGAAAATAGCGGCTTCAGAATGAGGGATTGCCGTCAGGGTCATGGGGGATAGGGTTAAACTTCCCCTCTGTGCCTGCTACAGTCCCAATAACCATCAACTCCCCCCAACCTGATGCTATTTGCCTCTGAAAAAACTCTGCATGCTTAATACAGAGAAGCATTTAATGTCACATGTAGATTGGCACTGTAGGGCGTTGGACTAGATGACCCTTGTGGTCCCTTCCAGAAGTCTGTGATATAATGATGGTGATATATATGAAAGAGACATATTACAGAGCTGAGACTCCAGTCATGGGAAATGGGCAGAAAACCTCCCACAAGCATAAAATGTAAAGCTTTGGGAGGGTTATGTCTTCCGATATAAATGAATGACCTGCTTGTTATTTTTTTAGGGATAGCACTCCATGGCCGGAAGGGGTGTAGGGAGGCACCACTGAAAGACCCTCTTTCTCATAGCCACCCTCTGAACTTTAGATGGAGTTGTCACTTGCAAAAGGGCCCTCCGATGCAATAAATGTCCGCATCATCACATCCTTACTGCCTGGATGGCATGATCAATTAAAGTGTGTGTTTTTTTCACTTTTGGAAACTCCAAGTAAGTGAAATAGGTGCTGTTCCCTATCTCAGGAACTCAACCTGTTATAATAGTAAAATAAGGTGGATGTATTAATATTTGTGCTCTTAGGGATGCTCTTTCTTAAATGCATCTTAAAATTAAATGCATTAGGATGCTGCTTATTGCCTTGTTTATGGGTCATGAGTAGGTCTAAGCCCTTATTAATCTATTGGTTGAAAATTTTAAGCTAGGGGATTTCTGTAAATGTAGAGCTGAGCAATTTAGCAGCTTGGAATTGGTAAGCTATAGAGAGACGGTGTTGTGAGAAGATCTTCTCTGAACTCTATTGGCAGAAGGTTCAGCAAAACCATTAAGCTCAGAAAGGCAAGAATGATAGAGCTGTGTGGGGTAGAATCCCGGTAACTTCCAGACAGACTGAGCTGTGAACTGTGTTACACAATACAAGCTAATTAGCTGACAAAGTGCTGAGTTGCATTGCAAAGTGATTTGCTTAGATTCCTCAGGCTGAGTTCTTGGACAGTTTAATTGTCAATAGCATTGCTGGAAAATCTCAGTGAAGGTGAAACTGACCAGAAGGAAGATGAACTTGGAGGATCCGGTTTCAGACAGGGAGTTTAGCTAGCCATACAAGCATTTCTTGATGAGAGCAGGAGAACTTGCAGGTCTGCCTTAAATGTGGGTCAGCATGGTGACCTTGTTTCAGCAGAGTCTAAATATGTTTCACTGACAAGCATTAGACACACCTTTTTGTTGCAAGTTCTGTTGCCTATGACCTGACCTTGCTGCTCTTTTGAGAGATTTTGCCATTTAAGTATGGGTAACAGTAGGAGTGGTATTCATCATCTAAATTGCAGTTAAGCTCAGAACAAGAGGATACAAATTATACCCAAGTACTTACAGACTTGCTGTGAATTCTCTGGATGTGTGCACAGGAAATATTTGTTTCTCACTCTTGTTTCTGAGTTTGTTGTACAAGTTGAAAACAGGGAAAAAACGACAGGATATTTTTTAGTCTTCCAGAGGGCAACAATCCAGTAGATATAATTCCTTATGTTGGAAACTAAAACAGTACAGCAGGTTTCAATCCAGTTGAATCTCATGTTATGCAATCCAGGGAGTAATTGCTTTGCTAAAACATTTCAGTTAAAGAGGTATAGGTGGAAGAACTTCTCTATAGCCAACTCCAGGCATAGGCAAATTTGGCCCTTGAGATGTTTTGGAACTACAACTCCCATCATCCCTAGCTAACAGGACCAGTGGTCAGGGATGATGGGAATTGAAGTCCCAAAACATCTGGAGGGCTGAGTTTGCCTATGCCTGGCCAACTTCATAGAAAGCTGAGTGAGTTACAGCTCTCCTTCATCCTTGAACTCCCTATTACTTTACCTATAATTGCTCCCCAGTATTGGAGCACTTTGCATTTGTTTACAGAGGTATGTCACTAATAAGAGTGGCTTTCTCACAGGGTTGGCTCACCAACGCCCCCACTGGCCCAGGAGACATATCAGGCTTACCAAGTAAGTCCGTCCCCACCAGCCTCTCAATTTTGACTACAGTGGCAAACAGAAAACAAGTTAAAATAGAAAAGTATGGGGTGTGTGGAGATCTCTGCCCAGCTCACACTCTAATGGAAGTTGTTGTCTCCCTGATAAACAGATGAATTGGGAGGCAGGCCTTAACCCTCTCCTCAGCTTTTCTGCACACAGCAGTTGAGGAGAAGTGGGTTGTGTGTCCTGTGTGTGTGATAGGGAAGAAGTGAGGAGCCTAATTCTATCCTTTTTCAGTTTGCTGGTGTACAACATCACGTTTTCTGTGGATATTTTTGAAAGAATGCACAAGAAGCCTGCATTTAAAATGTCTGTATTCTTTATGCACTCTTTGCATATTCCTCCCCCGCAATATGTTTTTATACTTCTGCAAACCTCAGGGTTCCACTGTCTGACAATATTTCTGTCTTGTGTGGGGGTACTGTGGTTTTGACTACACAAGTGTGGGACCTCTCCCCTAAAGATATGGGATAAAATACGTAATGTTTTGTAGCTTAAACCATGCTTTGTGCCCTTCTTTAAATAATTGTTTCTGTGCAGGGTGAGTAATTCTTATCTTTAGACTTCACTGGAGACTTAGTATTGTCAAAGCAGCTAAATCATTGCCTGTGAGCAGCCATGTTTGCTATGGTGATTGTTTGGCAGTATGCCACCAAATGCTGCCCACAGTCGCTGAAAAGCTGACCTTATAACAGCATCAACAGCCTTTTCTCTTGCTTTAGCTGACATATTTGAAGCTCTGGAAACTGTTTTCAAAACAACATACATAATGAAGCATTGTGCTTGTAAGAGCAATTGTGCTTCAGTCTATCAGGTTATTTTAGGGTGCAGCATCTAGGAAAGGGCAGAGCAGAGAAACAGTTGCAGAAGACAGTCACCCTTCTTCAAATTTGTGTAGGGTTTTTCTCAGCAGCATTGAGATGTCACAATGCACGATGGTTTATTGTGACATGGCTAATTGTACCAGTTTGCAAGCCTTGGGTTTGTTTGTTTCCCTCCTACCTCTGGTATGAAGGAAAGGAGCAGATTGAACATTTTCACTTTTTTATTAGCTGCAGTTCAGTGTTATGTCTGAACCCTAAACAGTGGTTCCTCTTAACCAGAGGTCCTCAAACTCTTTCAGCAGGGTGCCGGTCCACTGTCCCTCCTGTGTCTTGAAAGTGGCAGGGGCTGGCGGCAGCGGCGCGTGAAAGGGCTCCGGAGAGGGGCTGCTTTAAATGGCGGCTGCTTGAGAGGGGCACACAGCCAACCATGGCTCCTGTGTCTTGTGAGCGGCAGGGGCTGGAGGCAGCAGTGGCAGGACAATGAGTGGCACACGAAAGTTATCCAGAGAGGGGCTGGCACCAACAAAGCCCAGCCCCCTTCCTCCTCTAGGCAGGGCAGGGAGAAGCAAGGAGGAGGGGCCGGCGCCACCACCGTGTGAGGGAGAGGGAAATAACACATGCGCAGTGATTCCCAGACCGTCCACAGGCCGGATTTAGAAGGCAATTGGGCCTGATCGGCCCACGGTCCTTAGTTTGCCGACCCATGCTCTTAACTGTGGTTTGTTGAAACAAACCAGCTCTATACTCTATGGTTTGAAGCTGACATCTTTAAAAAATGAATAAACCAAGCTAACCCATGAATAAAATTAACCACACTTTGTTGTATTCAGATAATTAATGAAAACAGAGGCAAAAGTTTCCAAACTTTTCCTCATGGCTGCACAGTAGCAGGGAGTATGTGAGCCTGAGGCCTGCACATGCTTGTTCCCGTCATGATGAACCATGGTTATTGTGACATCTGAAGGCAATTAATAAGAATCAAATAAAAGCTCGCTGAGGTCAACACTGAAAATCAAGGTGGTAGCTCTCAGTCCTGCTTTCCTGTTACATGTATTGAGTCACAATATTGTACATAAAAGGTCATGTGCAATGAAGTGTCAGTGCACATATCTATGCAAACAATGTGAAGAACAGGCAAGGCCCAAGAGCAAGGAACTGTCTCGATGTATCATTTGTAAAATCAACACTTCTGCCTCTTTGCATAATCAAATATGAGCAGGGAGGGGGGAAGTGGATGCAGAAATCATTTTCTAAAACAAATGGTTTCCCCACCCCCAAGTCCATTATAATATCTATGATAGTCTGCCGTTTCCAGTCTTCCAAATGCTATAATACAATCAATCAGAACTACTCCAATGTGACCAGCTTAAGTTATTTGTAGGATTGTTAGATGCTCCTTATATAGTTTAAGGAGCTGTCCTTCATTTCAGCTCATTACAGCTCTATCTTTCTCAAAGGTGATCATTCATTTCACAATTCCCTCAGTTCACTATCATTCCATGGAACCAATCGGCAATTAAGAGTGTTCCTTAATTTGAGAGTCTCATTTTGGTGATGGTGGTTATTGAGGACAATTAACATAGCACTTGAATTTCCAAAGCACATTACAATCTCCCCCATCCCATTTACATTTCTATTGTTTCTTTTCCCTAGAACACAGTACAGGAATAATGCATTTAAAGCAAGGAAGGTATCCAGAATAAAACTAGTGTTTATACTTCTCTGCTGTTTTATGACCACTCCTACCCTCAAGCTTGGGTACCTGGAACTCTCTCACTTAGCAGTCCTTATCTTCCTAACCCTCACAACACCACAAGATAAACCACTCTCATTCCCACCTTAGAAGTAGAAGGTTGTGACTAGCAAATAATGAGTTGCCGCTTCATTTGCAGGAAGCGGTTATTGAAAAGCTGTTTTGTTATATATTCCAATAAAGATTTGAGAGTGTAAACTAAAAAAAAAATCCCTACAGCTTGAAAGCCTTAGACTAAAAGCTTGGTCGAATCTCTAAAAGAAAACAGCTAACTAGTACTAAGAGAACTGTAACAGAAAACTTTATCTCTTTTATGTACACGGCTGCAAATCATAGAATTGTAGAGTTGGAAGGTACCCTGAGGGTACAAGAATAAAAATGTGAGCATAATGTCCATGATTGACTTTATGTAACTGAGATTTTACCTCCTATTTGAGTTCATTGTGAATATTTAATGTTCTTAAGTGGCTTTTAAAAATAAACAAGTGGGTTGGATCTTGAGTTACCTGAGTGGAGTTCTGCTCATGGAATGGAACAGTCTTGCATCCAGGGCTGTCTTAAGCATATCCGGCGCTGTGGTGCAAAGATCCCTCTGGCGCCCCCCCCCCCCCCATTTCCTAGAGTTGTTGACCTTTTTTAAGGGGGGACCCCAAAGTTACTGACCTTTTTTAAGGAAAGGTTCCCCAGAGTTGCTGACCTTTTTTTAAGGGAATTGACTCCATGCTTACACATTATCTCTAACAAGCCCTTAGAACAAATGAAAATAAAAGGAAAAGGCAGAAGAAAATCTAATGAAGTCCTCAATTCCAAAGCAAGACTCATTCAAGACTCAGCTGTTCTTCTAATTCATCCTCATGATTCAAATCACCACATATCAAAAAGCAACCACCAGTTTGTTGTTCTTTAAATAAATTAATAAAGACACAGACAATGAAGTTCCTGGCCAATTTGTGTTTAAGTAGAAAGTTTGCCTTTGTTCTAGTTTTTAACATGTGCTTAGTACCGTAGTTTCAGGCTGTGAGCTGCCCTGATATCTATGGGTGGAGGGCAGTAGTAGTACTACTACTAGTAATAATAATAATAATAGTAATAGTAATAGTAATGGTGATGATATTTTTCGCAGGGCTTGGAGTGAGAGGGTGATGGCCAGCTGCTGGAATGAATGGGGTAGGTGCTAAATGGTCTGGCTTGCTTTACAACCCCTAGGGACCTTGTTGGTGGGGTGGAGGGGCTGGAGAAGGAGCCTACCCCCCAAGAAGAAGAAGAAAAAAAGTGAAGGGAGGAGGCTTCTCTCCCCCTGGATAGAGTTGCCCGTAACATTAAACACAGGGCACGATTCTAGCGAGCAGGAGAGAGAGAGAGAGAGAGGGAGGGAGGGAGAGAGAGCGCTGCATGCCTGCCAGCCATATAGTTGTATAGTTGGCGGGCGCAGATTCTACCCTAAGTCTCTGCAGGGATCGCTCTCCTCCCGCCGAGGCTTGGGAAGGAAGCTGCATGCCAGCCAGCCATATGGTTGGCAAGGCGCAGCTGGCTGGCATGCAGGGAAAGGGGAGGCCGCCAGCAAAGCCACGCAGCTCCCCCACTCGCTGGGGCACCCCTGAGAGGCCTCCGCCCTGGCGGAACGCGCCAGTAACCCCAATGGGAAAGGACGCCTCTGCTTGCATCCATGGGACACTGCTGTGTCCCTTCCCTCCTCTCTGTATCCCCCCCTTTGCCTCCTCAGTCTGCTCCAGAGGGTTGAGGGACCCTCTGGAACAGTGTGGAAGGTAGTGAAGAGGGAAATGGCAAAAATTGCCTCCTCCCTCCACTGCAAGTTCCATTCACAGAAGCTTTGCTGGATCCACTCCCCTTCTACAAAAGTAAGGACTCCTTCTCTCCACAAGATGCAACTGAATAATCTGGTATACTTAATATACCAGACTGTAGAACATGGACACTGCTAAGGAAGGATTTGAACTCAGGTCTAAGATCAGCTTTGGTCTAAACTGCCACTTGGACTTACCTTGGATACTACCAAAGTGTTGTGTTGCAAGCTTTTGTATTTCCTTTCCTTACCTGATTCTAAGCTACACTTGCCTACTTCAGGTAAAATGGGGCAGTGCATCAGTCTATTATGAAATAAGGACAGATGTTCCTATTCCAGCTGTGCCTCCCAGATCCAGTTGCTCATCTCTCACTCATCACTGTGGGGTGAATAGCAACTCTGGATGCTGCAGGCTCTGCTATCAATTTGCCAATCCTGGATTTGGCCACTTTAGAGCAGTCCAGACAAGGAAATTGCAGATCCCTCTGTGCTTGTTAGGCAGTTAAAATAATATCCAAGGAACTGTCTCTTCTATTTTGGAATTTATGGTGAGGAGAGCGGCACTGCTGTAATACGGATGGCTTTTATACACAAGGACAGTAAATAATCGTATTATAGGTCATGAATAATTTATAGTTCGTGTCTGTGTGCAGTTTATGCAAGAATTCATACCAAATATTTTCAGCCCTCATTAGACAAAGAGAAGGGGAATAATTCTCAGCACCATACTTGTCTATCATCCTCTAATACAGAGTAGTAACTGAGGCTCAATATGTTGTATACATAACTCTTCTCTCCGCATTTATGAGTGTGTGTGCTTCTTATCGGTATTACTGGATGTATCAGTGGCAGGTTTCTCATAGTTAAAGATTATGGCCAGTGCAAAATTAATAATATGTATTTTTGATGAATGTAGCCACAACTGGCAATGTAAACCAGCCCTGTTTGTACATATGTACCGTATTTTTCGCTCTATAGGGCGCACTGGACCATAGGGTGCACCTAGTTTTTTTGGGGGGGGAAATAAAGAAAAAAAATCCCCCCCAGCACCAAAGAGCAAAGAAGCCAAGACAGCCAGCGGGATCCAACCTCGCCTTCGCTCCCGGAGCTTGCCGGGCTGGGGGCTGGGGAAGCCCAAGCTTTCCTTGACCCCAGACCCCAGAACGGGTCTGGGAACGGGGGCGAGGTTGCGCGCAACTTTGCCTTCGCTCCCAGAGCTTGCTGCTATCCGCAAGCCTTCTGACTCCCGACGGGCTCCCAAGGCTTGTGGATAGCTGCCCGAACTGGATTGAGGGTGTCTTATTTTGATTTGATGTTGTTATGTTCTGTTTTATAGGTGGATTTTGGCTTATTTTTATGCTAATGTTCATACGTTTTTGAACACCGCTTTTAATGTATGCTCTGTATTTGAGTGTACTTTTATACTGTTTTGTGAACTGCTCCGAAAGTGTAGTATGCAGATGCCATACACAAATGCACACACACATATATAATAAGTTAGCATTTTGTGATGTTATAATCTCTGTCCAGCAGTCCCCTAAACATAATATGCTCTGTAGAGAGATACAAAGCAGTATTTTGAGATGCTGGTAATTAATTCAAGTCACTGGCCTTTTCTCTCAATCATCGCTGCAGTGATGAGGGGTTCACAAATCTTAACACTGGCTCATTTGGAAGAAAAAGCCATGCATTCGATATGTAATGAAAATGGTTTACCTATGAGACAGAGCTTATGTTTTGCATGCAGGTACCAGGGCTGGTAAATTATCCTTGCCTGAGACATTGCCAGCCAGAGATGAATAGTACTTGACTAGATAGATTTTCTGATCTGATGCTATAATACAGCTTCATGAGTTTATTGGGCTGTGGCAATGATACTGCTAAGAACCTAGGGAGATCTTTGACCTTTGGTTGAAAGTTATCTATAATTGAGACATACACACTTTCTCCGATCATTGCACTCTGCAGGAAAGGGGCTCCTACAGTTAGCATCTCATCAGGTGGTCCACCTTGTACAATGTAGGAATTGGGCCCTTAGTATGGTGGCATCTACCCTTTCTTTATGTATTAGACCATGGGCAGGCAAACTAAGGCTCAGGGGCCAGTTCCGGCCCAATCGCCTTCTAAATCCGGCCCACGGACAGGAATCAGTTCGGGAATCAGTATGTTTTTACATGAGTAGAACGTGTCCTTTTATTTAGAATGCATCTCTGGGTTATTTGTGGGGATTGTCTGGTGTTTTTACATAAGTAGAATGTGTGCTTTTATTTAAAATGCATCTCTGGGTTATTTGTGGGGCATAGGAATTCGTTCATCCTCCCCCCCAAAAAATATATTCCTGCCCCCCACAAGGTCTGAGGGACAGTGGACTGGCCCCCTGCTGAAAAAGTTTGCTGACCCCTATATTAGACAAATGCTGTCTCTACTGTCTTTTCAGCACCTATCAAATATCTTCCTTTCTCAACAACCTTTTTTAGTAGATATTCTGTTCCCAGTCTGTATTGCATTTGAAATTGTTTTTATGTTTGTTAGAGCCAGGGTCGGAGTGGTAAAGCAAAACTCCTCTGAGCATGCATGCCCTGGAAGGACTTATTCCCATGAACATGGTGAAGTAGTTTGTAGATGTGGTAGCACAAGGGTGTTAACAATGTTCATAAAGGAATAAACAGATGACTAATGGTCCTTTGCACTTTTGTTCTCTCCAAAGCACAAAAGCATGTTCTGAAGAATAAATCGAGGGACAAAATGTGAACTTTCTCTTCATCCTGTTATAAATATAGAAGAGTTCTAGTATCATTCCAGGACGAACCTTTGTAAAATCCTTCATTCTAGCTACGAGTTGTACTATTTCAGATGGCGTAAATGGCGAATCTGTCATTGAACACTGCTGCCGTTTTGAAAGAAAGTGACCTGTTTTTTTGCTGTCATTTAGCTAGAACTAGTTTTCATCAATCTTTCATACTAAACTTGCAGCAGCTGGGTGGTACTTTTCTTTTCCCCCCCAAGGGTTGAAGGTTATGCACCATCAGCAACATGGCTTGGTGTTTTTGCATTTGTATTTAGGGTGCATAAAGAAAGGAGGGAAGTTCTCCCTAGTGACACACCTGATTTATTGCTCAATTACTAGAGTGCACCTTATCAGCTCTGTGTGAGGATCTGTGAAAGCCATAGATTTCTTCCTGATGTCTATTAGCAGTGTATCTTCATAACTGCCTTTGCCCCTTTGTGTCTAGGAGCAAGATGTTCGAAAGCTCTTTTAGTGAATGAGTGGGTTGGAGAAAGAGGAACAGGAGCTGGTTCTGATAAATGACGCTCTTCTTTATTTTTGATCACTTGCGTTTTGACAATAAAATCCAAGCAAAGCTATAATATTGGCTGCCATTCTCTAATCTCCTTTATTTATATACTGGTTTAGAGAAAAGCTGTTGGTAGTATTAGGAGATGGAATGAGAAGGAACGTGTATTCAACTTCTGGTTTCCTTCTGTCATGTTCTATACGGTGTAAAGTCTACAACCTATGTGCCTCCTATAGGTATGCGCCATAAGATGGTGTTTATCTAAATTATGCAGTCATTTGACACTGACAGAGTGATTCTCATTGCATTTACATCTTCATGCCAATCTGAAATGATTTGGGAGCAACCCAAACCCAAGTTCCACCAGGATGAGTGGGGTTTGGAATAGGCGGGTCTCTGGCTGAGCCTGGACTCAGTGAGTGCTACAGAGGGTAGAGTGCCCCACATCCTGATTCAGTCAGAGAAACGCTGGTCTAATTTCTCCATCCTAGCTCAGTTGAAGCCACCCTGAAAAAAGGGTGTAGCAGGGGTAGGATGGGGCAGTGGGAGATTCACCTCTATTCCAAACTCTGTTCTATCTGGTCACATGACCCAGCAACCCATCAGAATTTAGACTGGCACAAAGGATGCTGTAAATCAAACCCCATTTTAAAGGCTTGTTTTCCCTCTGCCAGGCTCCAGCCAGCTCAGTCAGCAGTTGCATGACTCTTAAACAGAATATGGAATAGGGGCAAGTTACACTAGAATAATTCTTCCTGATATAAATTATACCGATGTCCCGTAGTTTGGATTGGTCTGCCCGAATGTAAAATCAAGTAGCTAAAAGTTACACACAGTGCAACTGAGTTATAGAAACAGACTGCTTTGGATTAGCAAGATTGTAACCATGTATGTATTTGAATTCCAAGCCATTTATAGTTTTAAAAGGTTGTAGCTTTAAAGTTCTAGCACACCAGAAAAAATTGTTTATGTATGCTACAACGGGCGCCTGGATACTGTTAGCTCAAAGGTGGAAAGAGAAAGCAGTCTTGACTAAAGATGATTGGCAAACCAAGTTAATGGACTACGCTGAAATGGCTAAATTAACTGGAAAGCTCAGAAATGAAGATGACAAGAAATTTAAAAATAACCGGAGGACAAAACTGAGGTTGAAGTAAAAGAGATACTTTCTTCATGGAAACTTCCAGAAATTCTTTTCAGTAAAAAGCCAGACATTTCATTAGCCAGTGGCTTCAAGACAGTAGCAGAAGTAGAAAACAATGGCAGGGAACAAGGTGGTGGTGGGAAAATATCCTACCACCATCATATGAAACACACGTACAGTATATTGAGTTCAACCCTGGATAAAACACAAAGCAGCCATTACACCAATCACCATGACTATTACTGATGCTCTGTGGTTGCTAGGCGTGAAAAAAAGCTTGAATGGAGAGGGCTGATGATGTCACAAAGGCCTAGCTAATCCTCTGAATCTGCAAGAATCTGTCTTGTCCCCCTTGTGCATTTCCTGGAGTGTGGGGGGAGAGGATGGTCAATTAGGTCTCTTGTGAAGGCTTGCAGGTTCCCAAACACAGCCCATTACCCTCTTCCTCCCCACTCAGCTTCAAGACAATGCTTCTCCTTTTCTGAACCAGGAAAGAGGTTCATACAAATATGGCATATGCACCTTTGGTATCATTACAGTGGTAAGTACATATTTGATGTAGGTATGTTTAATTTTTATATGCGCCAATCTAAATATCCAGAGCTCAATATCACTCTTCATATTTGTGATTAGGAAGGAATTTTTCCTAAGTTCGGTGAGTATTGATCCAATGGCTATTGCTTGTTCTTGATTTCCTCTTGAGTATGTGGTACTGGAATAATTTGCTGTTAAGGTTCTCCCTACTGCAATCTGTGGCATGCTGTGGCTCAGTTGTGTGGGTTGATTTATACAGCCCAGTGGTTGGTTGGTCCTGCCCTTCACCACAGGGCTGGTTTACATTGCCAGTTGTGGCTACATTCATCAAAAATACATATTATTAATTTTGCACTGGCCATAATCTTTAATAATGGGAAACCTGCCACTGATACATCCAGTAATACTGATAAGAAGCACACACACTCATAAAAGCAGAGTGAAGAGTTGTCCATACAACATATTGAGCCTCAGTTACCGGTACTACTCTGTTTTAGAGGTTGACAGACAAGTGTGATGCTGAGAATTATTCCCCTTCTCTAGTAGTTCGAAAGCACACCAGTGCAAGTAGATAAATAGGTACCACTGCAGTGGGAAGGTATATGGTGTTTCCATGCACTCTGGCTTCCGTCGTGGTGTTCCATTGTGCCCCAAGCAGTTTAACCTTGCTGGCCACATGACCCAGAAAGCTGTCTCCCTTTGCTTAAAGCAAGATGAGCACTGCACCCCATAGTCTCCTTTAACTGGACTTAGATGTCCAGGGGTCCTTTACCTTCTACCTTTTTTTAATGCAGCCACTGAGGATGTCTCTCTAGGATGGCATGTCAGCTCAGGAAGCTTTTCGCAGGGTGCCTTCCGGCATGAGGTTTATTGTGTTAGTTTTTCTGGTGATAATGCTAGCACTTCTGGCCTGGTTTCTAATGTTCCTTTTACACTGTGTAACATGCTGTGTTCCGGAACTCTGTCTTTTTTACTGATATACTGCCATGTTGCACTGAATTTCATCCATGCCAGTGGGCGTGATGTGATACAACAGCTGGCCCAGTTGAGCATGTCACTACCCTTTATGAACATGCACGCTTCTGTTCCCACGTGATTTACCCATGAAAACAGTGGGGAAAGAACTGTATGCCGGCATACCACCCCAGGTTTCATCACATGATCCATAGAACCAACAGGGAAAATATGGCACAAACGTCCCACGATTTAATGGGGCTCAAAGAGACCTTTTCTGAAAGCCATTAAAGCAGAAATGAATGCTAAAGTTCTGCAACATTCCACCTGATTTTCAAAACTCGTTTTTACATAGTTTGCCTTATTAAACTACAGGGGACAAGCTATGGTAGCCTGACCTGTTCAGGCCTCGTAGATCCAAACCAGCACGTTGAATTTCACCAGTCTGTGGACTTTGCAAAATGCAGAAGTATTTTAAACCAATTATTATGGACCAAATATAGCTGATGTAGAAAAATGCCATGATTGAAGCTATATAATCAGATTTATAAGAAGGTGTAGTGCCTGCAAGATATTATTCCTGGCACTGCTGTAGACTTAAATGTATTTGAATGTGTTGCCTCTTTGCCACTAACTCTTATGTAAAATATTCCTTTATCTGATGCATATTTAGGGCATTCCTACCTTCCTGTGGAGCCTTCATCTTTAGAGGCAAGGTCCTTGATCTGTTTCATTAAGCATCTTTTCACCACAGTTGAATGATCTGTCATACTCCAGTTAGTCATGGTTGTTTGGCGCTGTGATGCTTTCTGATCTGCATAGTTTCAGAAACGGAACAGATTTCCTAATGACCACTGCAGAGGAAAGAAAAGCAAAATGAGTAGGGGTGCCAGGATTCTGTCATATCTTACAGAAATGCTTCATTAGTGTCCCAAACTCTTTTTGTGTCCCTTTCTAGTTATAATTAAGCTGCTTTAATTGTCTGTTTCACAACTGTATGGCTTTATTATTTTACCCTTAAGTTCCTTGGGGTGGAAAAGGCAAAAATGAAATGAAAAGAAACCCATTGATTGAAAGTGCTTTGAAGGGTATAAAGATTTCTAGGATCATGTTTGTGTGATACAAAATAATAATCATCATAATAATTATTAACATTATTGTTTACCAGCTGTAATAATCACACATTGTGAATATATCTGGTAATTGTGAGTTCATCCATCTTACAGAAATATAGAGGCATTGCATGATGCATTTACTTGGAAGCTAAAATTGGATGAATATAATATTGAATTTGCCTTATAAATGGGTAGCTCAGTGCCAGAGACAGCCCTCCTAGAAATATGGGTAATTAAACTTTGGAGTGCCTTTCAAGAGAACTGTTTAAAAAAACAAAACAAACCGATCAATTTTGTAGGCTTCTATTTTCAGATAGTTGTACTTTAACTATCAGAGAAGTAAGACTTGTGTAATTATTAATACTTCTATATTAAGAGTTGCATTTTTGCCAGTGATTAAGAATTGGAATGGACCTCTTTGTATTAAATTGCATGTGAGTTTGAGTAAATGTGCCCAATTTATACAGGGAAATGTGACTGTAAGGTGAAAATGTTTTGAAATGCTTTGAGGAAGCACTTCTTTACAGAAAATACCTTCATTTTCAATGAAATAATGAAATGAAATGAAAATTCAATGAAATAGTTTTTTTTCATTTCAATGAAAAACTTCAACATGTGGTGGGAGCAGTGTGTGTGTGTGTGCCATCTCCAACTCCTTGAAAAATTCCATCAGCGGTGCCTCCGAAAAATTTGACACATGACTTGGGAAGATAGGCGAACTAATATCAGTGTACTGGAAGAAGCAAAGATCACCAATGTTGAAGCAATGATTCTTCAACATCAATTTCGTTGGACTGGTCGTGTTGTGCTGATGCCTGATGGTCGTCTTCCAAAGCAACTACTCTATTCCGAACTTAAAAATGGAAAGCGTAATGCTTGTGGTCAACAAAAGAGGTTTAAAGACTGTCTCAAGGCAAATCTTTAAAAATGTAGTATATACACTGACAACTGGGAAACACTGGCCTGCGAGTGCTCCAGTTGGAGAACAGCCTTTACCAAAGGTGTCATGAGCTTTGAAGACACTCAAACTCAGGACGCAAGGGAGAAACGGGCTAGGAGGAAGGCACGCTTGGCAAATCCACACCGTGACCAACTCCCACCCGGAAACCAATGTCCCCACTGTGGAAGGACGTGTGGATCCAGAATTGGCCTCCACAGTCACTTACAGACTCATTGTTAAAACCATGTTTACGGAAGACAATCTTACTCAGCTACGAGTGATCGCCAAAGAAGAAGAAGATGTGTGTGTGTGTGTGAGAGAGAGAGAGAGAGAGAGGGAGAGGGAGAGAGAAAGAGAGGGACAGAGAGAAATGGAAACCCCCAAAAGAGTTGTGGGGTATTTTACTTCCCTCTATACTGGGCACAAGCCAACCGAAGTTAAGCAAATATAAGCCCTACTGAATGGAAGGCATTGTCAAATATGTGATTAACCTTGCCATTGAAATGGGCAGGATATAAGCATTCTTAGCTTTAGCAGGATTGCACCCCCTATAATTATCCATAGTCTCCATCGTTCGACTTCTCACAAATCTTTTTGCAAGATTATTATATTCACCATGATGCCCCAATCACCATCTTATTCTCATTTCTCATGCTAATAGCAGAAGGGCACAGTAATGAGAGCACATTTTAATCATTGACCAGTAGTGGCTCATATATTTCATTATGTCTCTCCTTTTGGCATTGTACAAAAATAGATTTTACTTTTATTGAATGATTTAAAATGCATATTACCAAAAGATATTTATGAGGAGAGGATCCGCTGCATTTCAATAATTCCAGTTTTATAAAGCAGGGGATTTTTGGACAGCTAATTAATGACTTATATTTTCTTAATATAAACTTTTTCTGCCTGTTTCGAGTTTATTACCTTAATGGAAAGGCTGCACAGAGGAATATATTCTACCCAGGAGTATAAAATATCTGGAAAGGCACCTATGTGGGGGTATCTGTGCTGAAAAGAAAAAAAGAAAAGGAAAGAAAAGGAAAACACTGAGAAAGCAGCATAACAAGGAAATAGTAATTAATCACATATCATTTTAAAATTACAGTGTTACCTTGGGTTACATACGATTCAGGTTACATGCGCTTCAGGTTACAGACTCCGCTAACCCAGAAATAGTGCTTCAGGTTAAGAATTTTGCTTCAGGATGAGAACAGAAAGCGTTCTCTGGCGGTACAGTAGCAGCAGGAGGCCCCATTAGCTAAAGTGGTGTTTCAGGTTAAGAACAGTTTCAGGTTAAGAATGGACCTCCGGAACGAATTAAGTACTTAACCTGAGGTACCACTGTAGTGCTATTGGGCTTTGCCTTAGAAAATCCAGTTGCTTTTGCTAGTTCCATTTAAAAAAGAAGTGCAGAGCTCACTTTATAACCAGAATCACTCATCACATAGTGTGAATCATCACACATCGGGTCAAGCTATTGCCCAACAGGGGACCCTAGGTGGGAGGCTCAAGTGGTGCTTGGTACTTAAACTGGACATTCAGAGTCCTCTTTGGCCACCTACACTCTGCATTACCAATTCTGTCGAGTGGTGTTAATAATAGAACGAGGCAGGCCCTTCAGATTTATGTTAAAATGCTTGCTAAAATGTTGGTTACATTCCAATATTTTATTTCAGGATTAGAGGTCATTTCATGCTACAGTGTGTGTGTGTGTGTGTGTGTGTGTGTGTGTGTGTGTGTGTGTGTACTGAAGCCCTTTTTGATATAAAGCATAATAAAACTAATGGAAAATATTGAACGTCTTCAGAAATCAGATTAATCTAACTTGGCACCATAAGCACTGCAGTATGCCAATAAGGAATGGATAATTATTGTATACGGGAAGCATATCCAATGCAGTTGTTGTCACATTTGCATTTGGGACTATGAAATATGTTTCTAATGTATTTTAAGCTACACAGGAAAAGATTAATAGCAGGCTTTACATTTCTCTTATGTGACTTTTTATCTGGGAAATACGGTTGACAGATTTATTACCCTAGGCACTAATAATAATAAGCTATATTTAAATACATAAATATGTAAATATTTATCAATAAGGTTTTTTATTGATGTATTGATTATATTTTCTGGCAAATAAAAAAAAGGGTGAGATTTTGGCAAACACACACATTTATAGTCTTCATAAAAGTATAAAATCTTTATTTAGGTCATGTCACCACTAAACCTTATCCCTTACAGGTTACTCATCTGCCTCAGAGCCCTCCATTTTCTGCAGAAACATACCCCACTCCCTGAACCATTCCTCATAAAGCTTAGTTTCCAGACTCTAGATCATCTTGGTCACCCTCCTCTGCATACATTCTGGCCTGTCAACGTTCTTCTTAAACTGTGACACTCAGAACTGGACTCAGTACTCCAGGTGTGGTCTGACAAAGACAGAATAGAGCAGTACCATTACATCCTTTGATCTGGACCCTATACTTCTGTTAATGCAGCCTAGAAAAGCATCTTTTTATTTTCCCTTTGTTATGTAAATAAGGGAATGATCACCCTATTTTAATCACTTTGGGATTCCAGCTGCCCTGTGGCCTTACAAGGTATTCTTGCATAACCTCACCGCAGCAAAATTTCCATTCTAATTAGAGATTGCTAACTGCAAAGCCAGTTCATCATTTTATGACCAGGAATGTACTGTGCTTTGCACAGTGCAATGCTAACTTTGATACATTTTGCTTGTTGGTTCTAGATCCAGAAAAGCTGCTAGCTTTTGTTGGATCAACATCTATTGGTGAAAGGATATGCATGCTCCAAAGTTGCTAAGAATTAATCATTAGGAATAAAACGCCCATTGAGTCACATTCTGACAGCCAGCAGACAAAACTCTGTTTTCTTAATCTTGCTGTGTTTTGCATCACAAAATCATCAAATAACGTTGCATAAGAAACAAATACCCTTTCTAAGATTGTTACTGTATATAGTTTAACTTCACTGTTTTAAGGATATGTTAATGACATGCT
Source organism: Podarcis filfolensis (assembly GCF_964270895.1). Classification (NCBI taxonomy): domain Eukaryota; kingdom Metazoa; phylum Chordata; class Lepidosauria; order Squamata; family Lacertidae; genus Podarcis; species Podarcis filfolensis. Next base: position 50,846,244 of record NC_139603.1, read on the forward strand.
TTCTTTTTAAAAAACAAACAAGGAATGCTTCTACCTTAAGATGGGGGAATTATTTTCATCTTGAATATGGCTGAATTGAATTAGGTTGAATTATTTAGATCAACATACTTACTATTTTGGTTTACTAAAATACAGTCTTGATAAGGGAAAGGCCTGCCAAACTACCCATGAAAGACACCTAAGTCAGTTTTTACTCCTTGCATACCAGAACAGGCATAAATTATTCAAGCAGTAGCTCTATTCATCTTTTCCTTATCAGACCATCTGGAGAGAGTTAGCAGGTGCTACATTTGGAGCTTTGCTTCTACCTTGAATAGCCACCCTGCACCCTAATTTGCAGAATATGGAAGTTTTGTGTTGTACTGAGTATTTGCAAAACACAAGTCTGATTCTGCACCCCCATGCTTTGTTTTGCAAAACAACAAGAAATACTGCTATGCAAAATATCTGCACGCTTTTTTTTTTGCTGTTGACACAGGTGACCTTCTTTTCATATTCTCCTAGGCTTTAAAAATATTTTTATATTTGCATTTTCTGTTTTCTTGACCTCATTAAATGTAGACATGAAAGGCAATAAAATTAATCATGTGACTTCCTTGGGAAATGTACTTTGCTTGCAACTTGTGTGTATAAGTCCACTGGCAGTCTTAATCAAAGGATTTGTGAATAGGCTTTTCACAAGAGAGCCAGAATTCATGTAGGCTGCAGTCTAATACCCACTTACTTGGGAGTAAGCCATACTGAACTCTGTACGATAGACATGGATTGCAGTACAAAGTTTTCTTGGTCTGAGGAAACTTTGTTATTTTGGGAGGTTCTTTATTCTATTAGTTGTATACATCTTGCAATTGTGTATTGTTGTTAGATATGGACATGTTAAGTAAATATTTGAGTTGTTTGGATCAGAAAGTGATTATTTTGTCCAAGAAATTATAACTGCGCTGTTAAAATTGGTGAGCCATCTGTTGCAGACTATGAGCACTGATTGCAAAGTGTTTTGCAGGTATCCCTTGCCACACATGCTAATTCAGCAAGTCCAGTGGCTCACACAAGGGGAGGTCTCCTTATTTTCTCCCCTAGACTCATCATTTTTGTGTCTTCAGTACAAGAACCAAATCTGGAAGATGAGCAGTCTGAAAACTGAATAATATTTCAGAAATTCAGCCCTGACAATAATCACTGTCAATTAATTCTATTTTTTAACATTGAATTTGTGCCACCTATCTATTTTCTTAGCATGGGGGGCTCATGCCCAATTATATGTTACGCTATGGATTCTCCATAAAACAGGAGGCTGCCAATGTGCCCCCCCCTGGGTGCACAAGACCCTGCAGAGGCCTTCCTTGGTGCCCACAGTGTCCCCTTGCCTCACTGAAATTAGACTTTGAAAGAAGCATCCTCTTGTAGTTACTATAATAGGTTGTGTTGTGTGCTTGTTTGAAGTATATGTGTGGTTTTCATCTGTTTGCAAATGTGCCCACAGGCCCAAAAATGTTGGCGACCCCTGAGGGGGTAGAACAACCATTGCCCTCCAGATGTTTTGGACTACCACTTCCAAGCAGCTGGGGCAAATGGAGGACAATGAAGGGGCTAAGGTTGCTATGGAAGAATCTTGTATTACTTTACCACAGGCAGATCATAATTGGATTATTTCTGGTCACCCATACCTCAATCCTTTTCAAATAATGTGACATGAGCTCTGTAATTGTTTTTCACTCTTGGTTTTTCTGTTGGCTATACAACATAAAAACCATTTTATTTGACTATACAAAAAATATATATCTCAAAATGTGTTTGTTTGTTTTTTAAAGAATCTTGTATTATAACTTCTGGTAGTTACAATATAGAGTAGCCATCTTGGCTACTATGGTTATTTATATTTGATCTACCACTGTACTGTTTGACGTGATCATCATCTAGAGGGCTGTTTTGTAGCTTATTCTGGGACAAGAGTGAACATACAGAGAATTATGCCTTAGGGTACAGTTTGTTTCCCTTTATAATCTTTGGATTCCTTATAACTAAGTGATTTTAAGCAATGAGTGGCAATTTTATATGATAAGATGTCATTTAACTGTATTGACTAAAAGCACTTGAATGCCCATTTTACTTTTTTTACATTTTGCTGCCTACATTAATTCAGATCAGTCGGTACTAGAAGTAAATGGAGATCAGATAAGCTATGCAACCATAAGGAAAGCACCCTGACTCTAACTAGGTGGGCGGAAGGGGAGAAAACAAGTTTTTGTCAGTCTTTTGTATTGCAGCAGCTGGATTCACTGTTGCTATAGCAACACACCACATGATAAGGTGTATTAGATTGCTCTGCTCTGAGCACAAGAGAGAGAATGATCACTAAAGTCAAAGGTTACTTTGGAGTTCCTTGCGTATAAATGTTTATGTGCAAATGGTCCAGCTCCAAAGAGCAGAATTAGTGCTGTGTTGCTGTTTTAAACAATAGGCTCAGGTAAGCTAAACACTGATCATTTTTGTCTCATAATTTTACTTCTTCTTAGTGAAAATACAGGACTATTTTGGTTCTTGTGTTTTGCAGATGTATTTATTTGTTGATTTCATAAAGTTTGTAAGCTTCAGAAAATGAAGACAGATGTTCCAGTTTTAAGTGAATCTTAAAATCTGAATCACATAAAGCAACAGGTTTCTTTTATTATAGCTTCTGCTAGGTTTTCTGGGTACTTCACACTCTTTGAAATTCTAACTTATTGAATAGTGGTTCAAAACAGCTGCCATGTTGCTGGTCCAAATGAATGCTTCACTTTTAACCTTTGCAGGAGTTTATCAATATGAATTCAATCTTGGTTTTGCAAATAAGTTTTTTTTAAAAAAAGTTGTTTTATACATACATTATAATTGACATACAGACACTTGCTTAATTATTAGATTAAAAATATTGTTTAGTGGTGATGGTATACTTGCAGAAAATTGTTTCTCAGAGCAGTTGGTTTAGTACAACATGGCTGGAAAGGGTTAGGCAGATAGTCCTACTATGAGTTTTCAACAGATTATTTTTCCAGTTCTTGCACAGTCATAATCAAAACATGATTAAGAGATACTTACATTCAGAAAAGACCAGTCCCTGGAGAGCAAGTCCCAGGATTTCCCCTTGGCTTGCGAAATTTAAGTACCAGCATGCATTAGAGTACTTTCTGACATCACTAGCAATTACTCAATACAGGCACAACCACTAGTCATGTTTGCTCAGGAGTTTCTAATTGTATTCAGAAGGGGTTAATTCCAAGTCTGCATATGTTTTGTAGCCTTGCCCTTTCTGAATTAAATTTAATGTGTTCTGCAGTTCTCAAGGGAAGATGTCAACAGGTACTTTATGATGTATCTGTAAGATTTGTATATGTAGTTCTGAAACAGCTGACTATTTGAGACGTTATTTGTTTTATTGCCTATTAGGGCAGATGTTTCTTGGGGAAAGTTTCTTCCTTTATTGGGGCAAGAATATTATTTTTGGTCTATCTCAAAATGTACATGATTTGCTTGTTAGTAATAATGGGGGCCCTATGGGTAATGACTACTTTTGCCTTGGGTCTAAAAAAGCATGCAAAATCTGTTAAGATTAATGTGCTAAATGTCATCTGGATTATCCCTGAGCATATATATTTACCAGGATTTTAGTATTAGGAATAGATTCTCCGATATGTATTAGCTGCTCCTTATTGTATGTTTTTGTCTGACTTAAAACAAATAAACCTGAACTGCACTGAGCATCCGTTCTAATTGTGCTGCTGCGGTACAAAGATATAAAGAAAAGCACAGCAAATTATAAAGTAAAATGTTTTCAGTATTAACCCATTCATCTCAGGTTAGGCAGGTATAAAATGCTAATGACATTGGATTAAATAGTTTAATCAGATCTATTGTTCAAGTGCAATGAAGAGACTTTTTGCAGACTTTGGGCTTATCCATACTTACTTTTGCCTCACCCTTTCGAGGCAGAGGTCTGCGCTTTAACGCTGCATGTCCAAGTGTTTGTGGGGGTGGGTTGCCCCAATTTTCCCTGCAGAAACCTGCTCTTTAAAGCCAAATCGTAGCAAACACCAATTTCAATTTTCCATGGATGGATGTTTGCTCCAACTGAGCTTTAAAGAGTGGGTTTTCATGGGGAAAGCTTGGGGCAACAACAACAAAAGCTCAGACACAAAATGTTAAAAGCGGGGATTTCTGCCTCGAAAGAGCAGGGCAAAAGGTAAGTGTGGATAAACCCTTACTTTCCTTGAAAGAGTCAGGGAAATAACTTTCATGTTAAAATATTGCAGGGTAAACCCAATCCAAAGAAATGGACTTCACTAACAGTTATTATTGAACAGTGGCGTTTGCTACCATTATATAGCTGTATATGTGTATTCACATAGATAAACCTCCATATTGCCAAAACTAGAGTGGAAGCAGCTACAGAAGAGAATTGTCATGCTCTTAAGTTCTCCCCATATCAAGGTGGGAAGTTGAATGGCTTTTCAGTGATCATGGTGTCTCGCATCAACCACAGATAATTAAGCCAAATCTTCCATCCATTCCAATATAATTAAGCTTCATTATCCACCTATTGCATTAGTGCTTTCCATTTTTCTTCCTCTGAACACCCTAACATTCTGTGTCTCAACAACTCTCAGCCGTAGACTGAATTCATAAACTTGTCTATTCTACCTGACTGCTTTATAGAGCAGACCTTCCCAACCTTGAGTCCTCAGATATTGTTCTGCTGCTAATTCTACCATCCGGACAGTTGGCCTTGCAGGTGGGGTGTAATGAGAGTCATACTCGGACAACATCTGGAGATCCAAGGTTGGGAAATGCTGTTTTTCCCACCCTCTTCAGGGGCAGAAGTGAGAGCTGCTTGTATAAAATAATGCTGTGATGTTCCCCAATTAAAATAAGTGAAGACAGGCGTTTTTGTCTTTGATATTCATTCCGGATCTAGAATCTGCATCTCAGGAAGCTTAACTTTTCTTATATCTGTAGGCTTAACCGCCATCAAAATTCCTTAAGTTGATAGGAGTTCCTTTTCCCAGTCTCTTTTGAACAAAAATGACTTGATATTTGTACCAGGGTTCCATTTAGATCAAATATAACCCCTGTTCTAAAAACCTGCATTGGTTTCAAGGCACTCACATTAGGGTTTATTGCCCTAAACGACTTATGCCCCCAATATATGAAAAGCTGCCTCCTTGCTTGCAGACCCTTTCAGATACTACATTTGGCAGAAAGGGCCCTCTTGAAGCTGGGGTGGTAGAGGTCTGAGAGAATAGAATCATAGAATCATAGAATCATAGAATCATAGAGTTGGAAGAGACCACAAGGGCCATCGAGTCCAACCCCCTGCCAAGCAGGAAACACCATCAGAGCACTCCTGACATATGGTTGTCAAGCCTCTGCTTAAAGACCTCCAAAGAAGGAGAAGAAGCTGTCAACCTTCCCTTTTTTTGTGGGAAATTCCCTTATTCCAGTGCCGTTTCCCGCTGCTTCCTGCTGCTATCCCAGATTGTTAGATATCCCATAGACTGTCCCCGGGACAGGTGAGGCTGCTGATCCCTTATTTTCAAATCTAAAAGTTGACAGCTATGTCTGAGAGGGAGCATTATCTGAGGCAACCCTTAAGTTGTGGAAGTCCCTCCCCACAGAGGTGCAACTGACAACTTCATTATCATACCTCTATACCCTCACCTTTGAAATGTGACATGTACACTTTCAGGACTCACCCTTTTTGTGATTGTATTTTTTAACTGTAGGTTTTAAACCTGTTTTAAACTTTATTTTAAATTGTTACAACCCACCCTGGGACCTTAGGGTGAAGGGTGGGTAATTAATTAAAATAACATGGATGATGATGAAGAAGATGATGATAAATCTTGAACGCTCACAAGTTCTTGTCATGACATTTTGGTATTTTATTATTCTAACTTGGAAACTTCCACGCTTCTGTGTATGCAGAGATTCTTTCAATATGTAGAATCTACCATCAAGTTAGTGGGTCACCAGTTTCATTTATATTCTGATGGTACTCAACCACCAACTCTCCTATGTTAAATCAATAAGCTTCTTTTTTTGGCCAAAATAGCCTTTCTTACAGCGATAAAACAAAAATTAATTTAGAGACAACAGAGGAGATGACCAGCAATAAAAATAAAAAGCAGGAAGCATCCAACAGTAGCAGTAAAAACATTCCGGGGGGGGTGTTATTTAATATTGTTCCCACTATATCTTCATTGTGCAGTTTTATATACTGTATATTATATCTGGGACAACTATTAAAGTTATTGGACACAGGGTGAAATAAGGCATTTCAAACCCTGTGATTCTCTTGTAATGTAGAAGGGAGGGCATGTGGATTGGGAGTGCTTCAGCCTTTACAAGACCACCAATATATCTCCTGCAAGGGTCCTCCTCACCCCTGTATTCAGACTGAGCTGGATCCATTGTACAACTCTTTTCCATCTCCTCTATTGCCCCCCATACCCACTGAACAGCTTATTCTACCGAACACTATGGGCTGTGTCTTACAGGGCTGCAGAGGGATGGTGGAATTGCTGGAAAACAGGCCAAGGAATCTTGCACTGTTCTCTCAAGGTTACTAATTTTGAGTGCTATTCCCCTCCCACTTCAGCCCAATAAGACACTGCCAATAATATTTGGTAGGTGCCCTCTGGAAAAGCTTGGTGGGGGACAGGGGGCTGCAGAATGAGGAAAGGAAAGGAAAAATCAGTTGTGTTGAGCTGTCTTCCACTTGTACGACCTTGGATAAAACCTATTATCTTTGCAAATGTCGACTTCAAAGCATGCGTTTGCTGAGATGACTCCTGCTTTCTCCCTTACCCGCTTTGCCAAAAACTTCTCTACGTCATCAAAGTTTTCCCCTAGAAATGTCTACTGTGAGAGATCAAAGCAACTAAAAAAAGAGCATCAATTATTCATATGCTGTTTTTATATTGACTGAGCCATGCTCATAGAAAACTATTTCTGGAGTAATTGTAAAAAATACAACATTCTGTCAATTTATGGAGACAAAATTATATATTTTGCCCGAGTATGTTCAAAGTGTGATGGTGTGTGACGCCATAGATGCTAGTTACCTAGGAAATGGGTTAACGTCTAATATTTTGAAAGTGGGATGGGGGGGAATAACTTTGGTGTATTACTTTACTCTGGGATATCTTCCTTCCTTAGCATTTCAAAGGGAAGATCAATTTAGAAAATGAAACTGATGATTAAGATATTCTGTTCCCAAATTAGAAGGATTGCTATCACTATGACAGATGCTCAGAACTTGTCCCTGCTTTGTTTTCAAGACGCATTTGCATTATGTTAAAGGGAGAGAAACAGTAACATTTACAATGCAATCCTAACCATATCTAGTTCAAAGTGAGAGCCAGTGTGGTGTAGTGGTTAAGAGCGGTAGTCTCGTAATCTGGGGAACCGGGTTTGTGTCTCCGCTCCTCCACATGCAGCTGCTGGGTGACCTTGGGCCAGTCACACTTCTTTGAAGTCTCTCAGCCCCACTCACCTCACAGAGTGTTTGTTGCGGGGGAGGAAGGGAAAGGAGAATGTTAGCTGCTTTGAGACTCCTTAAAGGGAGTGAAAGGTGGGATATCAAATCCAAACTCCTCCTCTTCTTCTTCTTCTTCTTCTTCTTCTTCTTCTTCTTGCTGAATTTAGTGGAGTTCGTTCCCAGGAGGGTCATGGGGTTAGGATTGCAGCCTTAGTGGTGGAGGACAAAATTGCATGTGGCTCATTCAAATAGAGAAGGTAGTGTCCACTTACACATTGAATATATAGCAGACACATTGCCACATTAATTTGTGTTATACTCAGTAGCATCTGAAATGGATGCACACTAACTTTCTACCATGTGTACATAATCCGGAGTACCTGAGCCAATTAAAAAGCATAGGCTCTTCAAAAATTACAGGGTACATTCCAGACAAAAGCCAGATTTGCAATGAGTGAAGACTTATGTGCCAGTGCTCAGGGCTGCTTCTATAACCATCCATACAGTAGGCTTTGTTCCATTGATTTCTACTGCCTCCAGGTAATGGGTAAGACGTAAAGCCTTTTCAGGTGTTCTCTTCCCCTCCCCAATGCAATATACCATTGCATGAGGGAAGGGCAACACTGCGCTCCCCGCAATCCGTTGCAACACCATCACCATCTCCACATGTGATGGGCGAAACTCAGAACCTTGGAGTATTAGGATTCTAAATCAGGCAGGGAATGTATACAAGTAGAAAGGGCTGGTTATTACGACATTCAGCCCCCAACACACAGAAGGTTTAGGGAGTAGTGATTGGAACATGCCATAGTTGGAACACTCCGTCCTCCACTCTTCCATTGTAATCCCCCACTCCTTTTTCTTAATTTGCAATGACCATAATTTTGTAAATGTGTTTGGGTTGCATTGGAGCAAACCAGGATTGCCTCAAAACTATGGCTCACTAAACAGCTTCAAACTAAGGCTTCAGTCATGATTAGGAGGCAATTCCTGATTGTCCCAGCTCCAGCTGAAGCTTGAAGCTGAAGCTGAGGCTCCAATACTTTGGCCACCTCATGAGAAGAGAAGACTCCCTAGAAAAACCCTGATCTTGGGAAAGATTGAGGGCACAAGGAGAAGGGGACGACAGAGGACTAGATGGTTGGACAGTGTTCCCGAAGCTATGAACATGAGTTTGACCAAGCTGCAGAGGCAGTGGAAGACAGGAGTGCCTGGTGTGCTCTTGCCCATGGGGTCACAAAGAATCAGACACAACTAAACGTCTCAACAACAACCTGATTGTCCCTAACCATAGTTAACCTGATTCAGATGTTAATGTCAAATTATAGTTATCACAAATGATAAAAGGGAAGGTTTTGCAAGAGGGGAGGAAGGGCAATGCAAATGAGCCTGCAGCATGTTCCCAATCTCTAAAATATGATTTGAAGACTGGGAAATGGGACTTTGAAATTTTACCATTATGGAAAAGAAAGGCAAAATCTTAGTCATACAACAAAAAAAGACCAGGAAGGTGGTTCTAAAACAGACGCAAAATTTACATACAGTGGTACCTCAGGTTACATACGCCTCAGGTTACATACGCTGCAGGTTACAGACCCCGCTAACCCAAAAATAGTACCTCGGGTTAAGAACTTTGCTTCAGGATGAGAACAGAAATCGGGCTCTGGCGGCGCAGCAGCAGCAGGAGGCCCCATTAGCTAAAGTGGTGCTTCAGGTTAAGAACAGTTTCAGGTTAAGAACGACCTCCAGAACGAATTAAGTTTTTAACCAGAGGTACCACTGTACTTGGAATCAAATATAGCATGTCTTGCCTGTGAAGAATACCATGGTTAACAGTCCTTGGAAATGTTGTAACCACTAGCTGAACTATTGGCTTTCACTGATATAAGAGTTCTCATACCAAGAAGCAATCATCTGAGGCTATCTCCTGAAGAACATATTTCCCCAGGGCCTCAGCCTTTTAATTATAACCTTAAATTGATTTCTTTTTAAAGAGTTTTCAACTGGTTTCAAGCATGGATTGGTAGGTGGAGGAACACTTTCCTTGAGTCTAGAACTTTAGTCTTAGAATGGCTCCTCTCGGTCAGCTGTAAGCAGAGTTTATCAAACTTTGTTCAGTTTGAAGTTCCAACTCATCATCTGATCAAGTAGGTTTTCACCTGTGAAAGCTTATACCATTTTACATTTAAAAGTTTCTAAAAAGTTGGTCTTTTGGTTGTTTTAAGCTTCTGTATGTTTTACATCTGTTGCTTGTCACCTAGTGACTTGCTGGTATTAGGTGACTAATAAATTTTAAAAATTACCAATCAACCTAGGAATGGTAAAATTCTTGTGCTGTTGCAAAACTCCTTGATTGCAGGAGTGAGTGAGTTTGAAAAATCTACCTTAAGCAATTTCATCAAATGCAAACCCACAATTGACTGCTGATAGCAGTAGATTTTCCCCACTTTCATTTTTGTTAACTCAAGGATTTGTTTGCTACATTAATATAGCCATCGGTCCCAATTCAAAGAGATAATATACTCCATATCAAGTTTTTTTCTTTCCATTTTGTACATTTATTAATACTGTTTGTCTTCAGAATTCAGCAGAGCTAAGAGACAGATAACATTTATTGGAATGAGTAACCCAAATGACTACATCAAGGCCATTCAGTTAATTTCCTCTCTTTGTAAAACAGCCTGTAATTTCCAATCCTGAGTTATCAGACGTGACTAAAGATATATAAAAATGAGCTGACATAATGATGCATGAATTCTCCCCAGAGTGATTGCACCACAGCTGTTGTAGGAGGATGAACGGAGATTTTGGAAAACATTTCTGCTGAAAATCTACAAGACTTATATTCAGGCATTGCTCCTGTATGATTGCATGAGGTTTTTCAAAACTTGACCAATGATGGAAAATTCCAGTAATGATTTTGGTCTTATAAAGGTTAGGTTCATTCATTTCAGTGGGTCTTCTCTGAGTACCACCCAGTGACACTAGATAAAATTAATAGGTGTAGTCTGGGTGACTCATGAGTCTGACCAAACTGCGGGAGGCAGTGGAAGACAGGAGTGCCTGGCGTGCTCTGGTCCATGGGGTCACGAAGAGTCGGACACGACTAAACGACTAAACAACAACAAAGTCTGGGTGACATTCTTCCCTTGCTGATAATACTCCTAGGGAAAGTTCTCTTAAGTACTGCTCTTTAGATATGGCACATGAGATAATAACAAAACACATTGTTCTTATATATAAGCATGCTGTCTTAATTTCAGGGTTACTTTAATCCAGGCAGGTATGTTTGTAGTACTGTATCAGACAAAAAACAAACAATACCCTGTTGAAATGAGCATGCATTTTGGCATCTGTGTAATATTACACACATACGAACCTACAACACCACTGCAGCCTGATTTTTTTAGGACAGAGAGGAAAGGAACAGTGTCAGAAGAGGTACTTCTGTTAATTAACTGCAATTCAGAGCCTGGGCCGCAACTCTGGATATTTGCATTGGACATGTCTCATTTTGCATTGACAGTCTCAAAATGTATTCTTCCTTAAGTGTCATTCTGACAGTTAAGAAACAAGAACTTCCATGCCAGTTGCACTGTAAGAGGTTCTGCATGTGGGTGCTTTAAATATGGTCATGTGCAATACAGTATCTTTCTGCTGTGTTATTAGAGAACTGTACACAAAAAGAAGGGACTTCCTTTGACCAGCAAAAAAAAAAAGAGGGATTTTGCAAGAGCAAGCCATTTAGGTATATTCCTCATGATTTGTGAGGTTTCAGATATCAAGTTCCATTTCCTGTCTAAAAGTCAGTTGGGAATTCCCACTGAGGCAGAGGACCACACTTTGCTTCAGCTGATCAGTCTATATTGTAGCCAGGATGGATTTATTTTAATTGGCTAAGGGACTGATCCTTCCCCCCCCCCCCCCCCCGGAATATTCCTTGTCTTGGCTGGGATTTAGGCCATGAGAGTATCTTCTTGCAAATTACATGTGTTTTGAGTTGAGGGTTATGTTAAAACTTTCAGGAAACCTAAAAGCTCTATAGTGGAGACTTTGGACTCAGCTACATTGGTAAAGAAAAAGTGCTTTATGTGTGTTATAACACTGTGACACCAGGTGGAGCCCTGTCTTTTGCCAACATGATTTGCCTTTGAGGTTTACAATGCGCTTTCCTGAAACACTTTTTTGATGTGTCTAGATCCAGCCTTTTATGAAAGAAGAAGGGTAGGAAGTAACATGTAAGGAAAAAAGGATTGCCTTGTCACCAGAATGGCATATTTCAAGCTTCTCAGTGAGAATTGGGGGAGGGGACGGTCTTCAGTGCTTAAAAGCTGACAATTAAATTGAGCTGTGTAAACATCTCCTCCTGTCAAAGGAAGCTGCATGCAACTAGAATCAAGACCATGCAAATGGTTGGTGTCAGGATCTCCCATTCTTGTCCACATTCCTCTTCAAATTTCCTGTGATTTGCATACGGGAGGTAGAATACTTCCAGTGATGTGCTCCACTGCAGTAGAAATGTTTCCCTGCAGCTGTTTCTCTGACAACATCACGTTGATGCTACAGAAAGTGAAGGGGAAAAGGCAAGAAGTGCCCTGTGCTCAGCTGCAGCTTACAACGGCAGAATTAATTTCCCCCTAGGACGTTGAGATCGCTTCTGCCAGAATCTGGAGGTTTTGGAGGCCACAGCAATTTTTGACAACTGTCTCCATCAGCGGAGAGAATGCAAAATGTGGGTGACTAAAGAGAGTAGATGCTACGCTGATGGTTTCTCCAGTTACCATTTTTTATTCCCATATACAATAATGTTCAGAGCAGTCAGGTGCATTTCAGAGCTCTTTTACATGGTCCAGAAAATGATCCCTATTTGTACAATGCTGCTCAAACACTTCCAGCGTGGAAATCTAATCAACACCTCTGATTCTTTATAGTTATTTATTTTATCATTGCATTTATATCTCACGTATCCACCAATGAAGTCACAACCCCATGAGGTAGATTAGGCTGAGAGTTGGCGACTTGTCCAAAGCCACACAGTGGTTTTGTGGTTCATGGCCAAGTGGGGATTTGAACTCTGGCCTCTTAGGTCCTTAGTCCAAGACACTGACCACTACACCACACAGGGTGTGCCCTTTTCCTGCAAAACTTCACAGGCAGTGCTGCTTACTGCTGTCCATGAGTATAGCATTGCTTCTGTGGTTGCGTAATATTACTCTTTTGTGTTTGTATTGCTTATAATGGTTTTGTATCTAGTGTACGCCATCTTGGTGCTCTTTATGGAAAAAGGTAACCGGTTTTCTAAATAAATAACTAGTAAATCTGACCAAGAAAACTACTACCTGATGTTTGTTCAGATGGCTGCCTTTTTCTAGACTTCTTCCAGTGATGTTGCTCACTGCTGAGACTGCTGCATATCTTCTTGCTGGTATCTTTCAGCGGTGTGTTGAACAGTTTGTTCGCAGCACCTGTGAACTGCAAGTTCACTACCTCTTTGGTCAGTTTTAGTTTGCAGCCTGCGGGGCACATTGAGCAATGAAAGAAGTGATCAGGGCATGATGTCTAGAGCCCAGCTGAGTTCACCATTTTGTTCCTTTGTTCTTTACCTACAAAGCAAATTGTGAAGTGAAAGACATCAGAAAGCAGTATGATTTGTCACAGCACAACTAGGTGTGGCTGGAAGAATAAAGCAGTTGAAAGGGGCAACATGAGAGAGAAACAGAAAGTACAGAAAAGAGGGGGAAAGATCAAGGAAGGAGGGGAGGGGAGAAGATGCTTGGAATGAGAGACATGTATGTGTTCAATGGCCATTAAAACAGCTTCAGATAACTGTGAGGTTTCCAGACAGATTCTCAGGTGGTGTAAAATAATGTGACAATATTGGGGCTATATAAGCTCATGTCAGCTTTGGATTTGTTTTAGAAATACCTACTTTATCATCCCGAGAGAGCAGGATTTATAGGAATACATATTCCCCTTAATCTTTTCTAGCCTGTTGCCAGCAATACTGAGCAAGAAAGGAAGGCTTTAGATGTGCATTTAATCAGTAGTGGGCCGTATGCTGGTGGCAGCACTCACCTGACCTCCCAACAGCTGAGTCACTATTGCTTATCAGGAGGGGGAGGGGAAGTCAGTGGTGCAGATTCAAAGGCAGAGTCAATCCTTCTGTTATACTGGTGCATTATCACTGCACCAACTGCGTCCTCCCCTCTCCTTCCCAGATAGCAGAAGCAGCTCAGCTGTCAGAAGGTCACATGAGGGCTGCTGCCCCACCACTCTGTTACTGCATTCAGTTCCACCATATTTCTATATGCATGGTAGTCTGCATCACAGTACAATACACATTATAACATAGGGAGAACCCATCTGGGTTAGACCAAAGATCCATTGAGTCTAGCATTGTGTTCTCACTGTGACCAACCAGATGCCTATGGGAAGCCCACAAGCAGGACATGAGTACAACAACACTCTCCCAATTTGCATTCCCCAGCAACTGATACTGCCTCAAGTACTGGAGGCAATGCGCAGACGCCAGCAAATGGTCTAATAGTCCCCTTTTAAAACACTCCAGAGGATATGCCTTTGCCAACTTCAAGTAACACATTGCAAAGTATTATGCCACTGAAGAGAGAGACCTGTGTGGTTGTCATTGCTACTGCATTTTGCGGGCCGTTGTTATAAATTGTGTTTTCTCTCTCACACACAATTAAGTATATGCTTGAACACCACCTGGGAAGTTACCATTGCATGTGTTCCCACAATGTGATTGTTTTGCCACACTAGAGAAATGTATACTTCACATGGGGAGCGGAGATTAATATTGAGTTTCTTTTCATAGACTTCCACAATTAGAGTATCATTCTCCATTTGCTTTCTTGGCCCAGCCAAATTCTGGAGGTTGTGCTGGGGGGGGGGGTGAGCTCATCTGGCAAGCAGGAGCAGGAAGCAGGTGTTCCAGTGAAGGACGCATACTTTTGATGGGAGGGAAGAAGCAATCGGTAGGGTTTGTTTCTTCAGTTCAAAGCATTATTTTATGCGTAAAAGCCACCCCAAGTGACTACGTAGCATGACTCCCACTGTGTGCTTTCAAAATGGGCCAAGAAAACAATGGGAATGATTATGTGAAGACACAGCATTATTTCCAGGAGCACTGTATGAAAAAAATATGACTGCCCCCTTTCCCCCATACAATGCTCCTGAAAAGAATCTCCTCACACTAATAAATTTTGGGTTATTAGAAAAGTTCTTTTTCAACTGCACTTTGTACTGCCTGCCATACCAATAATTTTTCCAAGTGACCTTAGCAGGTGAGGGTATCGGAGAAGAATAGGGTCAGTCTCTAGTAGTGTGTTTTGGTTTCAGCTGTGTATTAGCACTGTTATTGAGCTTTATATGCTATATATTTTCTTGGTGTCCTTGTATAAATAAATTTTATGTTTAATGATGCTGTACATCATTCTGCCCTTTGTGTTATTGTAAAATAATGATGAATAATGAATAATGTTGAATAATGAATAACAATTAATTAGAGTAAAAGTAATAAACTGAGTTCATTTTGGGGGGAAATTTAGGAACGTAACCAAAAAAACCACACAAAAACCTCCAGTTTAATTTAGGTTTCCATCATTCTAATTTCTTTTTCTTTATTAATAATTACTATCGCACTGAAGATGCAAAATTTTTACCAGCCTTATCTACCAGAGCTATATATAGGTCACTGCTAAATTCCAGTTTAGTGGAGCAAGCTTTGCCCAAGGCCACCTCAGAGCAGAGAACCTAAAACTCCCTAATCTTGGGGCCAATAATTTTGTGGGAAACATGCAATTAGATCTGCCAATTTATAGTTTTCTTTTCCTAAAACTAGCTGCAAGGGGGATGGTGATTTGAATTGGGACCATAGTAGGTGTATGAGATGGTTAACCCTTTCTTCCAGCCACAGTTCCTAAGTGCCAATATCTTCCCCCACCCCTGAGCTACTGTTAAGACTCTGAGAGGAAAACGACTCCCTCATACTACCTTGAGGAACACACAAATGAGAAGAAAATACAGGCTGCTTCACTTGAAGAGAATACCCTCAGCACCTCTTCCTAGACCCTCCTGGCCTGAGACATACCTCTCCTGACTTCCTCAGATTTAGAGGATGAGCCCTCAATAATACTTTCATCCCATCCACAGTTTAGAAATTTTGAGCCAACTGCAGTATTGACCTTGCCAGCCTACATAAATCCTCATATGACCTCAGCTCTTGGCTCAGATAGAAACTTCCAAAGTGCAGCCAGCTGGGCCTACTGGAGACCTTTGTCTGCACCTAGCTTAACCTGCTTCATCTTTTTATTGCTTATTCTTCCTCTATGAGCCTCAAGCTGCATCAGAACAGGTTAATATGGAGGTAAGGGGCCTGACTACTGACCTATCAGACCACTTCATCCACCTCTTGGATCCTTATTTGTCTACTCCAGAACTTAACCACCAGCCTGTTTTGACCTCTTTGCATCCTGGCAGTGTCATGTATGTTTTCCACTCCACTGCTCATAGCAATGTGAGGTGACTTGATTTGGAAAATCAGCTGGAAGGGAAAGGGTTACTCGAGACCTGTACTGAAAGCCCAATCCAAATTCCCCACTGCACTGCTGAGCAGAAGAAAAATAGCTCAGGAAATCAAAGTACACAATGTGTAGTTTGGCCCAAAGAAAGGAAGGGAGCCTATGGTCCTCCAGATATTGTTGGACCTTCAGTCCCCATCCATTCCAACCACTGTGACCAGTGGATGATGGGAGGAGCAGTCCAGCAATATCTGCAGGTCAAACTGGGTGCCCTAATGCATAATAGTTTTCACACAAACTTTTTGAGGAGCTCATAGTAGTTCTGGCACCCAAATTTTGGTTTCTTTCAGGCAAGTTACTCTTAACCTAGAAGGTTAATGTGCAAAGTGAGCATTGTGTCACACTGCTATTGACCTCCTTGAGAGTTCCAGTGAGCATAGATTATGGGAGGCCTCCTATAGACCTCACATGTGCCTTCTTGGGTTCTGTGAGGGATATAAATGTAAGAAAATAAATAAATGATGTCAAATATGTTCTTGGTTAATTATTTTTGCATATTCCCTGTAATAAGTTTCCAGCTCTATATTAATCATGGACAGCAAATTAAATGTCTGATCTATGGTGATGTATTTTTTTATCAGCTAGATACCGAACAAGCTGGATTTTCTCTGGGGCGAAAAACAGCATAGGTTTGTATCAAAGTTGGCTTTATAATGAAGGAGTTTATATTAACCTGCTGTAGTAGAATATGTTGAGAAGATAAACCAGTATCATGTGATGAGCATAAAGAAGAGTTATTCAGTTAATTTAATAGAATATTCTAGGGCAGGAGTGGCTCGCTGTGTGAGGCAGAGCTGCAGCATAGCCCCCACCCCCAGCAGCAGTTCTTACTGATGTACCTGTACAACCCTGAGTCTGATGTAGCCCCATGCCTTCTGGTAAATGGCAGCAATTGTGCTGCTGAGAGGCTGTTGCTATGGCTCTGCCCCACTGGGTCAGCCACTCCTGTTCTAGGATGAAATGTTTAAAGTACAACTTAGCTCAACAAACACATAGGTAGGTGAGAAGAAGAAAGAGATTTAAAAATTGCATTAATTTAGCACTTTGTTTCTCTGCTTTGTACTTGTGTTCCAACAGAATTCTGTGCACAACATTCATTTTTATTAATATCAAATTATGCATCAGTAGCCACATACTAATTTTGGCTTCTATTCATCACTCAATTTTTTAAAAACCAGCTTTCTTCACAAGAAGTAGAAACTTGATGGTTAGATTTTCTTTCAATACACAGTGCCCGTTTATAAGTTAAACTTTTTAACTTTCTGAAACTATATGCCCTCCCTTTAAAAAAATGGGTTTCCTAAGTGGTCAACATGCTAGTACTGTGAGCTCTGTTGGTACAGTCACTGCAAGAATCCATACATCACCATCCAACCTCTTTGCACTGGAAGAGCAAGATGAAATTTGGAGGCCCTTTGCAGGAACTTGGGGGCATGAGAAGGGCCGGTGGGAGGCTGGAAGCAGCTTTTGCCATCCATGATCTAAGCCACTGTCATCTTCATCAAGGACCCTGTTCCCCAATACAAGGTAGGAATTGTGTCAGTGGAGTGGATGAAAAGTTCCAAGATTGGAAAATGGACTTGCACTCTGCTTCAATATAAGCCAGGACTTCCAGTCTGAGCTGTTGTAGTAGCCCAACAACCTTCTGGCTCAAGCAGGTTTTCACAGAATTGTGGGAAGGGACCCAAAGGATCATCTAGTCTAGCTCCCTGCAAAGCAAGGATCACAACTATAGAATCACTGACATGTGTGTTTTCCATTAACATTGGAGCTATGATATGTGGCTCTGTCTACAGTGTTAAAGAGCAGTCTTAGAACTAATCACTATGGAGAAAAAATAATTTTTTGGTGGCTTCACCTCATTAATCTCTTCAGTGAGAGCTATGTGAATGGAGTTTTTTAATTGCTCATTTTATTTGTTATTTAGTTGTCATGTTCGTTTGTCAGTCGCCTCCTGCAAATCTCTAGGCAACTGTCTCTAGGCAATGCACTACACGAGTATTAGACAAACATCAAAACACATCAAAACACAAAAACCACAGTTCACACTAACAATCTAGCCTACCATAGAAATAAATATCATCCCCAGGAAAAAAAATCAATTCAGCAATTAGAAAGAGCTAAAACACCCACACATAAGCTGAATCCATCTAATTGATGTTTGTGTGGCAGAGACTAATATTAAATAAAATTTAGCGAACATTAAAATATGGTAGAAGGATGCTAAAAGGCCTCAGAGAAGAGAAACGTCACTGTCTGGCCCCTAAAAGGCATTAAAGTGGGTGCCTGGTGGAGGGCCGTGAAAATTTGTGTTCTGGGCTTTTTAAACTTGTCTACCCATACACTATCAGAAATCAAAGGGGCACATTGGTTGCCAGATGTTAAGTACATTGGCATTGTTTTCAGCTCTTATACCCACTAGTCAGTTATTTGAAGATCTGCTTCAGGCAGTTTTGTATTTTGTGGAGCAATGAGAAAACATTTTAATGTCCCCCATTATTATTATACAAATATCATATGTTTGGGCCAGAATTTCACCTTTACTTACCCTGCTGGTTATGATGGAAACTGTCAGCAGAGAAACAATAAGTGGTGCCCCAGTCGAAACAATGTAATGATAATATTCTAATATACCACATTTCAGACTCAGAACCACCGAATTATTACAAGGCCAGCAATCCTACCCAACCTAATTCTGTCACTGATCACTTCTTTTAAAGTGAATTTGGTTTTAATCATGCCACCACTAGGCAGTTCAAGAGATCCTATTGACTAAGTAGGAGCTTAATGACATGTGAAATGTTGCAGCCTGCCTTGTAGCCCTGCCTGGCCAAATCAGCAACATGAGAGAATGCAAAAGTCAACACGCATTGTCTTGAGGAAGAGCCTTTTGTCTTCATGATACTTCTCTTTCAGAACTTCATACTCCCTCTCCCTGCAGCTTCACTCTGGCTTTCTTTGGTAGATGTCATGTTTTCCCCTGACCTAGTCAAATGAAATGAAAAGAACCCTGAAGGCAAGGGAGATACAGAACCTTGAGCTGCTATCATATGTGCTTTTCCTGTTATACAGGACACATTGAGCAAGTACATTTAAAACTGGCCTTCCATGAAAGGGTATGAAATGTTGCTGCCATTATGATCAAATCTGCTTTTTAAAAAACACACCAAAACCCACACTTTTCCATTATCCTGAGAGTTACATTTCTAAATGCACCTCTGTGAACAGTACCCTTGGCATTTCTTACTCATATGGTGCAGGGCAGATTGATGTTGACATGTTTTGAAACACACAGAAAACAGGCAGGGCAAATAGCTATATTTCAAAACATTAAGCGTTTGGAAGTAAGAGTTTCCATATTTCTCATAACAATGTTAGCTTGCTTTCTAATGATGTGCTGAGAACAGAGAACACCAATGGGACCTGCAAGTAATGCTGAGAATGTATTGCCCCTACACACAGGAGTATTCTTGCTCAGGTTTGCAGCACGCCAACTGGACCTGCCTCCAGGATAAAAGTTATAAGGGGCTCATGCAGACCATCTCTTCTGCTCCCTGGCCCTAGTATGGTGTGTTTGCCGACCAAAGCTCAACACATTGTGGGTTTTGGAGGCCCCTGAACAGTTCTCATAGGGCTGATGGGGTGTCGACTTTTGAAATTGTTCCTTTTTTAATGTGTCGTGCTTCTCCATGCCTCTGGCTTCATCTGAGAAGGCTGGTATCTCCATCTTATTTCTCAGCTACTACTTCAGTTCCAGTCCTGTTGGCACTCAGCCGAGTTTGTTGTTAGAGGGAATGATTAGCAATATTACCTGTTTGTTGTTGTTTTTCAAAGTTATTTTCATGAACCATTAGAGACCTATAATGAAAGGTAGCACTAGCTCATCTAATGGGCGGTTTCAGTTACTTCTGGAGTATTTCTAGAGGTGTTTGTACAGCTGGCTGTTTGTCAATGTATGTGGATTAGGATTGCCATTTGATATATCCTTCTTGATTTAGAATGGGATTTAGTGACTGCTACATTTTTATCATGTCATTTCTCTAAGCATAAGGGCAGAGTGATTGAATGAATGCTGGTGGTTTCCATTCTAGGTGGTCTCATAAGAACACAGCAAGAGTCCTTCTGGATCAGACCAAAGTTCTATGTAGTACAATATCCTGTTCTCACAGTGACTAGCCAGATTCCTATGAGAATCCTATACCAAGCAGGGCATGAGCACATCAGCACTTTCCCTTATATTCAGATGAACAGTAGCTCTGGTGTTCGAGGTAGCACACAAAATCATGGCTAGTAACTTTTGACAGTCTCATCCTCCATTAATTTTCCTAACCTCATTTTAAAGGAGGCCATCACTGGCTCTTGTGGTAGTCAATTCCATGGTTTAACTATGTGCTGTGTGAAGAAGTACTTCTTTTTGTCTATCTTGAATATTCTAATATTAAGCTTCATTGGATGACACCCCCCCCAGGTCAAGTATTATTAGAGAGGGAGAAAAACTTATCTCTATCCAATTCCTTCTCACCATGCATACTTTTAGATGCCTTTGTCATTTCCTCACTTTCTCACCTTTTTTCCTAAACTAAAAAGCCCCAAGTGTTGTAACCTTTCCACATACAGGAATTGCTTAAGCGCATTGATCCTGTGCCCCTTTTCTGAACTGTTTCCAGCTCTACTTGGTCCAAAGAGAATAGGCCTATTTACCAGTCCCAGTTTCAGATGCAGATCAGAATCAATCAGATCATGTACTTCTCAGAATTTTGCAGTGCAGTTTCAGGTTTAAGACATGTGCACAGAAATGCTTATTTTAAGGAAAATGCATGGAATACATGAAGAATTCATGTAAAAAGTGTATCAAATGTTTAGAATTTCAGTGTGACCTTTTCATGCTTCTGTAAAAGAAAAAAAATACTTAAAAATGGGACATGATAGACCTGTGATTGGGTACATGTGAACTTGACATAAAATAGTTTATAGAGAAATAAAAATAAATGCTGCTTTTATTACCAGCAACACAAGTAGGTCAAAGCATTATTTTCAATCCCATCTTCAAATCTTACAGAATCTCTGGAAGAGTGTGTATAATGGAAAGAACCTGCTGGGATTGTCTCTATATTATTTTGATAGAACAGATGAATCATGAAGATGAAATTTCATTTTTTGTAAGATGTAGATGTTTGAAAAACAAGGCAAAACATGAGGAGTCAGTTACTGAGTTGTTATACTTGGTGTGGATTAACAGCTCTCCTCCCCCCCCCCTCACAAAACCATAGGTAGTTCATCTACATGAGTGCAAACAAATGCTATAAGTGCCTTGCAATTATAAGTAGCCTTAGGAAAGAGCAGGCAGCAATTTTATGATATTGCCAAAGATTAGTGCTGAAATGCTGAAATGTATAGCTGAGAAATACTGCCTGCTGGAGAAATGTTTTATTAGAAGAAATGTAACAAGGGATTCACGATGCAGCTGTAAATCCATTAAGGCAAGTAGGGCTCTGCAATAACCTTTCTCCATTTCAGCTATTAGCTTCAAGGATTGCTGAACTTGGTAACTTTGCAAATGTGGTTTCACCCAACACAGTAACTTAACCTCCTCTTCACCAGCCTGTATCCAGGTCAGAAATAAGGAGACATGACTTCGCTAAAATGAGTACGGCATCATCTATTTTGTATCAGAATTTATTTTATGTGCACCAATCTGCTACTGGAAGGCATAAACATTAAAATGTTACATCCTTGATATCCTTCTGGAGTTTTTTTTCTAGATAAGATAGTTGCAAGAGCTGAAGCCAGCTGCAGTATAATTTTCTGTTCATGTTTTCTTAAGTCAAGTGAGGAACCTTTTTGGCTCTGTGAACCAGATCCTTATCAGAATTGACCTCATAGGTCCACCCAGCTGTCAGTCATGTGACATCATCATAATACCCTATGGATGACAGATGAGTAGCCCTGCCTGTTTGTCAAAATCCCTTGCTAGAGCAATGTTAAAATGGAAGAGGAAGGTGCTTCAGAGACCAGTTTGGCAAACTGCTCCCTGAACCACCTCCCCTCTCCTTTAAAAGTCATTCCAGGTGTGACTTCTTTGTGCAGCAATGGGGGTGGGGGGGAGTTTGCTTTCTTTCGCTATTGGCACTTTTCCCCAAGGAACAGGCACGTGCACTAAGAGCAAGCAAACCCAGTAGTTTTCACCTTCTTTTGGTTGTGTCCATCTGTTCCAAGGAGAAACAGGCATGCACACCAAACTGAGCAGGATTTAACAACCACCTGTCAGATGTTAAGTGGGAGTTAAATCCTGCTGGGAACAGGCACCTGCAAAAGAACAGAAGTGATGTCAGCTAATTGAGAGGTTGCTGTGGTTTGCAGAAAATGATCTCACAGGCCAAATTGGACCCATTGGGTAAGCCAAGACTGGCCTTTGACCCAGAGGTTCCTCAACCCCTGCCTTAAGTCTACGTGGTCAGCAAATTTCAACATACAGTAATGTGTTCTGTCCAGTCATTCTTGCTATAATGGTCACCACAAAGGAAGCTTGCGCCTTTTCAAGTCCGTATGGTTTTCAAATTTCCTCACATTTTTATAAAACAGTGGTACCTCAGGTTACGAATTTAATTTGTTCTGGAGGTCTGTTCTTAACCCGAAACTGTTCTTTATCTGAGGCGTGCTTTTGCTAATGGGGCCTCCCACTGCCGGTGCACCACCAACTGTTCTCATCCTGGGGCAAAGTTCTCAACCCAAGGTACTACTACTGGATTAGTGGAGTTTGTAACCCAAAGTGTTTGTAACCTGAAGAGTTTGTAACCCGGGGTACCACTGTAGAAGAATTATTATCTGTTTAAAATAGACATCAACCCATGGTAAAAAGCCTAGTAGGGACAACTCAAATGCAGTATTTCACATTGACTGCCTGTGAAAAGGGTTTAGCAGTTCATCTTAAAACAAGAGGCACCCTGAGCAAAATGATGAAATGGTATGTTTAAAAGTTGGCACTGATACTTTCAAACAGAACCAAACATTATTCTTTGGAAGAGACAATGTTAGAAGAAAGGAGGTGCTTGAGGGCAAAATCTAAATCATACATTGTTGACAAAGATATCCCCAGTGTTCTTTGGATATATAACAGGGGGGAAATAGTACACTGGAACATTTCAGACATTTTTGCAAATGTGTTCAGCTTACGAATGATTCTGAAGATATGTTTAATATTTTTGTTGTCTAGAATGATTGAAGACTGTGGGAAAAGAGGAACCACCATGGCAGAAAGGAGACAGCTGTTTGCAGAAATGCGTAAGTACTGTGGCATTCTTCCCCCCAGTAGATGAATTCTTTCTTGCAAAAGACCAGCAAGACAGAATGTAACTTTGGTAAATATTGCATGGATTTGTGCCTTGGGCAAATAGGCAGTTGTTCTGCAAAACAGTGGCTTTAAAGTGCTTTAAAAGTGCTTTTAGTGTGAGGCAAGTTGCAAGAATGTGTACTTAATTGACCTAATGCTGTCTTTTTGTAGTTCTGTGGATTATTTAAAAGCTGGTTTTCTACCATATCAGTTACTGCTAAGAGATCCAAGGTGAGGAGATTTGAGAGGGTGGGGGGAGAGGGCTTGGAGAGAAAAAGGAGTGTGAGCAATCATAAGCACTGGCTCTCCTTTACCGCATCAAATGTCAAGCATATTTGGTGATCCTCTTTACTGTGGATGCCCTGTACTTTTGAGCCCTAGACTGAAATCTTCCTAGCTTTACTAAAGTGTCTCGGTTTTCATTTTCTTAATTAAAGTATGTTAACACTGTCCTGATTAGAAATGCCTTCTGTCACTGAGGAATGACAAGTGCCAATCCCTGGATGCAACTTTAATTTCAAATAAATATGCTGAGCATTGTCATCCTAGCGTGTAAACTGTTTTGTAAACCTTGTGTTTGTTTTTGTATCAGACGTGTGAAGTTGATCATGATTATTTCCATTTCACAAATGAGCAATTGAAGCAGAAATATAGTGATATGTCAGAACCTAGCCCATATTTCCACTGTGGAAGTCATATGCAGGTCTTTTCAAGTCAAAGCCAATAGTCTCTTCATTGTACTCACTTATAATAGGAGAAAAGTGAAGCTTTATCACTTTTTCTCCATTCAAAATGGTCTCTACCAGAGAGCGTGAGGCAACCTTGGCTATATTGTTCAATCCAGCAGGTCTTTACAGAACCATGATATATAAAACTGGATAATACAAGTTGGATTTAGGGTGATTGCAAATGTTGGTGATTATAAACATACATTAAAAAAACTGCTTTCTAGTTAACCAAAGAAGCTCTCAAGAAGTAGAGAGCTTCAGAAGCTGAGATTCTTGATGAGCTGACTGCTAATCAAGAGGGTCTCTCCTCTTTTGCCAGATTAGATGCCAATATGTTGGTTGCTTTACAGAGTAAAGCTACCTTTACCTTCTAGGAACAAGGACCACAAGTAACTGAAGCTGACAGTACTATGTTTAAATAAATGTTGCAATGGGTTGGATCCAGACAAAGTTGGCTGAGGTTAGTTCTCATGTAAATTAATTGTGCCATTGAATTAAATGGGACCTAACTTCAGCTAAAGGGACACGGGTGGTGCTTTGGGTTAAGCCACAGAGCCTAGGACTTGCCGATCAGAAGGTCGGCGGTTCGAAACCCCACGACGGGGTGAGCTCCCATTGCTCGGTCCCTGCTCCTGCCAACCTAGCAGTTCGAAAGCACGTCAAAGTGCAAGTAGATAAATAGGTACCACTCCGGCGGGAGGATAAAACTGTGTTTCCGTGTGCTGCTCTGGTTCTCCAGAAGCGGCTTAGTCATGCTGGCCACATGAACTGGAAGCTGTACACAGCTCCCTCGGCCAATAAAGTGAGATGAGCGCCGCAACCCCAGAGTCGGTCACGACTGGACCTAATGGTCAGGGGTACCTTTACCTTTAACTTTAACTTTAATTTCAACTACCGGTAACTTACAGCTTGAAGCACATTTAGCTGAGGGTCTGTGTAAAGCTTGGCATAAGCTAAAGCCATGGTTCCCCAGGGACCACATGAACATTGATTATGGTTTTGGTGGACCACTTAATGATTTCTCTGCCTGTTGTAGCAGTGGTAATGCTCTGTGATAAATGCTGTATGGTTTTTGGTTGAATTCAAATTGTAATACAATAAAAGAAATAAAAGAAGCAATAAAAATACTATTTGAAATCAATATTTAATGCGGACATGCCATGGATCACCTGAGTGAACCTTGTGGACCGCTGGTGGACCATAGACCACAGTTTGGGAACTCCTGAGTTAGAAGAAGAGCTAGATCTACTTCTAATAGAATGTGAATGGATATGGGAAAGGGCCGTTTCCACTGTCTTTGACTTAGCAAGTTTCACACAGAATCATAGAGTTGGAAGGGACCCTGAGGATCATCTAGTCCAATGCCTTCAATACAGGAATATGCAGCTGTCTCATACAGGGATCAAACCTGTGTTATCAGCACCATGCTCTAACCAACTGAGCTATCCAGGCTCTGCTAGAACACTGCTGCTTGAACCCTGACCAGTTGGAACTAACCCTGTTTCAGCAGAATGAGCTTAACTGAGTTTTAAGATGTGATGCAGAAGTTACTGGTGAAGATAGTCCATGATGGCTGATCTTTTATTTCTGCAAAGAGGACGCTCTTCGATCTGCCAACAATAGTCTCTTACGTTTTGCACATCACTGTTCCCCATTTGATGTACAAAGACAAGATTGTAATTGGCACGAAGGTCAAAGGCCATGAGGGGTTCTAATAAACAGAACACCTTCCATTGAGCTGGCACCTAATTAATAATAATAGGAGAGACAGATGTTTCCTGATACATACGTTGAAAAGTGAATGTATCCACTCTAAGTTGTTGCTGGCTTATCCTATCTATTAGAAATACAGTTCTGCTGAGCACAAAACACCAGCCAGCTCTTACAGTGTATTACTGTATTTTGTCTACAAACTGTTAATCATCATGGCACATGAAACCATTTTTTTTATAAAAAAAATTACATTGTTGCTTATTCATCTGATAACTTGCTTTTCGTTGTTCTTCAGCATCCAGATCGGAAGTCTTTCATTTGTAGAAAAAAATGTTGAGCGGTAGCCAAAATACAAATAACAATGATAACAAAACTACATTCATCTGGGACAGAAGCAAAAATCACAATCCTTTTTGTTTCTGGATGTATGCCAACAAAAGCTGCTTTTTTTACCATGGGTTTCTCATTCAGTAATACAATTGAGTGATAAGCAAACAGAATCATTAGGCAGAATCAGGTATCTGGCTGACAGATAAAGAACAGAAGAGTTTGCTTGATGAAGCCAATGGCCCATTTAGTCCAGCATCCTGTCTCACAGTGGCCAGCCAGATGCCTGTGGGAAACCCACAAGCAGGACCTGAGGACAACAGCACTCTGCCTACCTGTGATTCGCAACAACTGATATTCGGAGGTATACTGACTCTTGACAGTGGAGGTAGAACATGGCCATCATGGCTAGTGTCTGTAAATAGCCTTGTCTCCCATGAATTTGTCTAATCCTCTTTTAAAGCCATCCAAGTTGGTGGTCAACACCATGAGAGCAAGTTCCATAGTTTAACCACGTGCTGAATGAAGAAGTACTTTCTTTTATCTGTCCTGAATCTTCCAACATTCATCTTCAGTAGATGTCTACTAGTCCTGGTGTTACGAGAGTGTGAGAAAGACGTTTCTCTATTCATTTTCTCCATACCTTGGAGAACTTCCATTGTGTCACTTCTTACTCGCCTTTCCTCTAAACTAAAATGTCCCAAACACTGCAAGCTTTCTTCACAGGGGAGTTGCTCCTGTGATGGAGGAACACTCAAGAGAAGTTTCTACCACCCACTTTCTTGCTGCCAGTGGGTCATACTCTGTGGTAGTTGCTGCTATCACCCTCCCACTTACTCTTGCAGCCCAGATGGGAGAGGAATGGATATATGACTCTTGATAGGAATGGGAATGTTTCTTTTAAAAAAAAAAAGGAAGGAGGAAAGTAAATTTGAGTATTGCGCTGTGTTTGTCACTTGAGCTGAGGGAAACAGCTGGGACCACTAGAAGGGGTCTTCCAAGCAAAGTCTTAGTCCACCAAGGATAAACCATCTTGTGGGGAAATGAAAAACTTTGAGGATGAGACGGTAAATAGTTCAAGGGAACTTCTGGCAGGGACAGATGGCATTCAAGTAGCCAATTGGTAAAAGGATCTAGTTGAGAATGCTTGGCAGATGGAGAAGAGAAAGGAGAAAAGTAGGCAAAAGTGTAGTGAGCAGAACTGGGAGAGAGGAGAAATAATGGTGCTTCTTTCTCTCTTTTTCCTGACATGGAAGCTTGATATTTCATGGCCAGACATATTTGCTTCCTGGGCTATAATCATAAAGCCAAAATAGAGGGGGCTTTTTCATTTTACCAATAATATTTATTTTTTAGATCCTTTGATAAGTCTTTCAATTTCTTATTGACACACAAACAGAACTTTCCCCTTAATTTGTCTCCAATCTCTTGTTATGATCCGTTCCCTGAAGTATCGTGATGTGCACATGCT
The DNA here is from genome assembly GCF_964270895.1 of Podarcis filfolensis. Classification (NCBI taxonomy): domain Eukaryota; kingdom Metazoa; phylum Chordata; class Lepidosauria; order Squamata; family Lacertidae; genus Podarcis; species Podarcis filfolensis. Next base: position 50,873,929 of record NC_139603.1, read on the forward strand.
GTGATCTTTTTCTCAGGAGAGTATCAATCAATCAATCAATCCGAACTTGTTAAATGTCATTAGTGCATTCAGAATTTGTCCTATCTTTTTTAGTTTTACAAAGGATTATGTGTATTTTTCTTGGAAAGGCTGTTTGCAAGGCCTTTGTGTTTTTGTAGGGTCATGCAAATCAGCTAAATATAATGCTTCCCAGCTTCATTAAACTCGACTTTGCATATTTTCCCCACAGCTGCAATTGCTCAAACTGGCTGTCCGAAGTCTCCTCTCTCACATGCATATGCAAAGCAGCTTTATAAACAGCAACACTTTAAAAACCACTAAATTTGGCTTAATGAAAAGGTAGCAGAGGCCTACCTTTTGACTTTTAATTATCCAAATACAAGATGCTTCCAGAAAGGTTGTTGCATGACCCTCCTTCCCATTTGCCCCGTAATTTTTTTATTTTGTACTCCTACCTCCTCGTACAAATCTTACACCTAAATATATGGTTTGCAGCTAAAATAGATTAGTAGTTTGCATGTCTGATATCTTATTCTGAACTGATTCTCATCAGTTGTGGGTATTTGTTGTAAACTTCATAGTTAAATATTAAAATTACACAGTGTTGTCCTAGAATTGGAGCACAGCCATTTTGTTTTTTAGCCTGTGGTTAGATCAGATTGTGTGTTTTTTTCTGAATGACAGATACAGAAGGTTTATTCTTTATCCACTGCTAAACTATTTTTAACACTGCATTCTTCCCATTCTCTCTAGTTAGAAAAGACAGCCTTGAAAATGCTGAAGGGAACATTTCTTTGTTTTCTCTCTTTTGTCTGTGAGGTACATGCACAAATTGCAGCTATCATAGCATATGCATAATTTTCTGCCACTAGGGGCTCAAGATCTGGATCGCATCCGTTTATCCACCTACAGAACAGCATGCAAGCTTAGATTTGTACAGAAGAAATGCAACTGTAAGTATGCCACTGGTTAATTCGAATTACCATCATTAATCTTATCTTCCACTTTAGAGTTGTGTTTGTTCCCCAGTTGAAATGCAAATAGGAATTTATTTTAATACGCAAGATGCTAATATGAACACCTGGTTCTCCAGAAGAGCATGTTATTACACTACTGCTAATTATACTTTAAAGTTTAAATGTTTGCATGTGGATGAGGGTAAGAGAGAGTGGGTGGAGCTTTTTAAGCACATCTACTTTTCCCTTATCAAAATGATGAGATGAACTATAAAATAAATAACCCCCCCCCCTTTTTTGTTTCTTTTCAACACGATTAGATTTGTTCATCTTACCTCTAAGATTACCTTGTGCAGCTGGGTGGAACTTATTTTAAGCATCTACAGTCCCAATAGATACTAATTTTTACCTTCAGAATTTTCATTATTAGAATGGAAAGCAAATTTTAAGTGGTAAACAGGTCATTATAACAAGCCATTCTTAAGAATGCTACATCCTCCTTATACCATTATTTACAGCTTTTATATAATATTTTGCATATTATAGGACCAAAACAGCTCCTGAAATAATTAACATGGCGTTGATGGCATCTGATTATTTTTGTGTATGTATGGTGAGAGCCAGTGTGGTGTAGTGGTTAGCGTGCTGGATTAGGACTCGGGACGCCCAGGGTTCAAATCCCCATTCAGCCATGAAGCTCACTGGGTGACCTTGGGACAGTTACTGTCTCTCAATCTAACCTACCTCACAGGGTTGTTGTGGGGATTAAATGAGGAGGGGAGAACCATGTGTGCCACCTTGAGCTCGTTGGGGGGAAAGGTGGGATATAAATGCAATTAATGCATAAAATAAATTATGGTAACTCTGCAGATCTGAAGGATGTGTCTCTGGGATTTGCTAGAGGGAAAGCTCCCATATTGACTCTGCTTCCCAAATGGAATATGAGAACTTCCTAATAAGTAAGATTCCGTGCACTGCATACCCTGTACTTAATATTGGCATATGTCTGAATCCGGTGATATTCTGCATGCCTGCTTATCTTATTTATATAAAAAAACCCAGAACTTATTTCTTTAGGTATTATTGGAGGATACAAAAAAGGGTGAAGCCAGCCAGCCTGCTTGCTTCATCAGAGCTGCTGAACTCAGTAAACCCCTTTGCTGTTGTCCTATACATGAGTGTAGCTGTACTGATCTGTTGTGTATTCATTTAAGTAAATAGAACTACAACAATAGCCGATAGGAGGCAAATGGGGCAAGTCTGTCCTGTGATGTGTATCCATTTCCATTCTAACAGGTTGCATGTGTATATCCAGCATCTAGGGTGGTTGTGTAATGGACAAAATGCCTTTATTAGTTAGTTGTTGCCAGTCAAGTACCTTCTGCCTTTCTCCAGACATGTCTCTGCCACATCTGTTGCTTTATACTGATGTAGTTACACTATATCCATTGATCATTCACAATAGTACTTAAACACTAGCTCAGTGCCCTGGTCTGCGTTGCCTCATCAGTAAATGCCACAATTTGTTGCTGTGTGGTCTGTGTGCTGGATTTTACAAGCTCATTTGCCAGTGAAAGAACTCACATCAATAATTATATAGAGAGTCCTATGGCCTGATTATGTACCTATTTTTTTGTAATGGGCTTTACAGTTTCAGTCCTTGACACAGGACTGCAGCCTGAGTACTAACATATTCAGCTGTACTCCATTGCTTCAAAGCAATTTGAGGATTTTTTATTCTCAGCAGGCAGCTAAAACGCACACCGCTCCTTAGCTACTTCCTTTTACTAGACTATAACCACTTTTATAAATCCAGGTTCACCCACAACTTGTACTCCATACATATCGCCAAGATTCTAGAAGAGTATTCTCAGCACACTGATGACAAATGCACAAAAGCTATCTGCCACAGGATTTGGTGATGGGTGGCTTTAAAAGAGCTTTTGACTGTTCATGAACACCTAGTACTTGCAGTGTGTGTGTGTGTGTGTGTGTGAAATATCACATTGCCTTACATTTTTCAGAAGGTAAATTTAAAATTCTTTGGTTTTCCAAAAGCAGTTTATATGCTTCCTTATCAATTAGACTTAGCAAGCTAAGTTGTCCAGTCACAAAAACAACAGCAGATTTGAATTCCTCACACCCAAAAACATATTTTAAAGACCACTCATTGAAGAAATCTGCAAAAATTAAGTTTCACCCCCTAAAATGACACATACCTTACAAGCTAATAAGCCTTGACTTGACATCATAATTTGCTGTGAGCAAAACAAACCATAATCTCCAGTTGAAATGTACCACTAGGTCAATTATCAAATGCCACTATGCCATGGTTAGTTGCTCCTGCACATCCAAGGAAATGAGCGAAGTGAGAGCCAATGTCAGCTAATACATTGGTATAAATATAACATGTATAGTTAACCTTTGGCCCTCCAGATGTTGTTGAACCACAACTGCCATCATCTCTGCCCATTGGCCATACTTGTTGAGGCTCATGGGAATTGTAGTTCAGCAACATCTGGAGTGCCAAAGTTCCCAACACGTGAAATATAACAAATCTAGGAAATACACAATCATCACAATATAATTTTACTGCAGTATTTGAGGTTGGTCATGCAGCTTAGATTTAATGGATAGGTAGTTGAAGCAAGCAGTAGATGCCATTCATGGTTATGGAAACACATGTCAAAACTTAAGTAGAGAACAGTTAGGGTTCAGTAGTTTAGGTGCTAAGATAGCAGGATCATGAACAACAGAACTGAGTCGAAAATGAGAAGTGTCAACTTCTATAGCCTGAAGCACTGTATGAACACCAGAATTCTGGATTTCCAGAAATACCTTCTTCCTCAGCATAAAATGTTTCATTTGCTGAAAACTACGGCTTTTCGGATTTTATTACTTGTAGCAGTTATTAAAAAGCATTTAGGATGATGAAATCTCAAGCACACATATGATCTCTCTGTGGACCACAGCAGCGGAGGCAGAGCCTAACAACATACCATAATCAAAACTCCATTATACAATTAAACAGTACTGTACGGCTGGAAAACAACCTCCATCCTTGGTGGGCCTTACTCATTGTGCTGCATAGTTATTCTCCAGTGCTGGCTGTTGAAAAAGCAAGGCTGCTCATTTCCCTAGATCAGAATAAACAGTTGGCAGTTGAAAACCTTGGATTTAAAGCCAGGCTGATGATTCTAATATGGGGTTTAATTAGAGCTGACAAACCGGGAGTTCATATCCCTGATGGTTTTTAATTTGGCACCTTGGGGGTTTCAGTGTTGTTTTTCTCCTCTGTTCTCTTTTGAATGAAATACTTTTTGCTGTGTCTCATCAGGAGAACAATACAGCTGTTTTCATGGGGAATGGCGGAGTGTGATGACCGCGGAGGCGACCTTGTTAACTTCCACGCCTTCCCCAACTCTAATCCTTCTCTTCCTCATACTCTTCTGCTCAGTTCAAATAGTAGCTAGGCCTCAGAGGCATGTAGGCTAGTCAGCTTCAATTTCTTACATACCTCAGGGCCTCTTTCTCTTCTGCCTGTCACTTTATGTTAGCCTTGTGTCCCACCCTGTCTAATGAACAATAATTCACATCTGTAAATTAAATGCAAGTGCTATTAAAGATGTACTCACTTCAGATATTTTTAAACACATCATGCTCTGGGCCAGCCTCACATCAGTGGCTATTATATCATCAAGCCGGCAGCAAAGGAACTAGAATCAGAGTGTTAGACTAGGATGCAAAAATGAAGTTCCAATATGGATTTGCAGCCCATGCTTTTTAAACCAGTTTCCTAGGTGCGGTTCAATCCTATGCAGTTCTGAAGCAAATAACATTTACATCACTTGCACTCAGCTCACGATAGGACAGGATCCTTGTTCTCCAATTTACCTGCATTCCTTGCAAAATCAGTTCTTTGTCTTTTGTTGCTAAAGGGATGCAGTCAAAATAAATGAACATAAATCCAAGGTGATGGGGGCTAAGCTGTGTGGCAGGTGGTGAGGATTTGTGGCATTCCTGTTCTAAGTTCCACCATACTTTAAAAGTTATAGTCTAGCGTCACCCTTACAGTATAATGACATCAGTAGTAATTTCTTTTAACTTGGAACAGAGTGTAATGTTCTCTGATTACCTAGTTCTTTCATTTATTTACTATGCCTCTGTTTTTGTGTCCATCAAATAATCTCATTTTCCTCTCTTCCCTGAAAATGTCTTTGTTTTGGATTTGCAAATCATCTTCACATTGTGTAAGATTAAAAATATCTATTTAAGATACCCAGACTCTTACTCCACCTAGGGGTTCAGGGAACATCATCTAAAATTGCTGTTGCCGTGTTCCAACAGAGTATAAACTTATATATAAATGTCAGTGTGCATAATATTTTACCCAAATCCCGTTTATTTCTTGCTTTTCTAATTTATATTATTTCCATTTATTGCTGATAGCCCAAGATATTTTTGTGTTAACCGAAACTGTTCCTCTATTCTATTGCTTGCTACTGTCATCCAGTGGATTTGATGATGCAGCTTACAATTTTCCTGAGGTGCTACTGAGGCAATAAACATTGGATTCTAGTATTAGTCAGGGAATGAGGATGGATGGGTGAAGTATCAGTAGAGAATGATGCAGTGTAACTCTAAACATATTTATTTGGAAGTAAGTATTTTTAAAGACGCGGGTAGCGCTGTGGGTTAAACCACAGAACCTAGGACTTGCCGATCAGAAGGTCGGTGGCTCGAATCCCCGCGACGGGGTGAGCTCCCGTTCCTCGGTCCCTGCTCCTGCCAACCTAGCAGTTCGAAAGCACAAAGTGCAAGTAGATAAATAGGTACAGCTCCGGCGGGAAGGTAAACGGCGTTTCCATGCACTGCTCTGGTTTCGCCAGAAGCAGCTTAGTCGTGCTGGTCACATGACCCAGAAGCTGTATGCTGGCTCCCTCAGCCAATGAAGCGAGATGAGCGCCGCAACCCCAGAGTCGGTCACGACTGGACCTAATGGTCAGGGGTCCCTTTACCTTTACCTTATCTTTAAAGTCAGTTGAACTTCTTGGAAAACATGGTTAGCATTGAACTGTTAGGGACTCACAGCTTTACAAACATTATTTGACTACCATATAATCTGCAGCCGAGTTTACATTTATTCTAGTTACTTCAATATATTCCTTTAAATCACATACATTTTCTGAATGTGGGTTGGGTAGGTTTGCCAGATAAAATTAATTATGTTATTGATAATGTACTGTAACAGTAATTAAGTGATATATTTGCAGCTGAGCATAATGATGTATACAACCCAAAATGGACAGGTGTCAATTTCAAAAAGACTGACCCTACCCAACAAGATGTAGCCCAGTGGAACAGTGTGATTTGAATGTATTGAGTTGGTTTAGTAGCAAACAAAACATCAACCAAATTCCCCAGTAACCTTGAAGTTTACTGCTTCTTCAGACCCAAATGCTGGTTACTTTTTAGAATGCAGTTTTACTGGTTGGGTTACAGAAACTTAATGTCTGGTTAACTCAAGTTCAGAATGGCACTTCTTTCATTTCTGCTTGGTCAGTTAGTGTCTTGGTTCTATTATTCATGTCTTTCCTATATATTAATGTTTCGTTTTTTGTATCATTAGGCTGTTCAGAACTGATGCATTATCTTTGTAATCATCACAATTTTGTAAGGTAGGCTAGTATTATTATTCCCATATTACAGAAGTAGGGTTAAGGGCAGTGAGAAAAGCCTAAGGGCACCTAGCAAGTTTATGAATGAGATGAGATTTTAACTGTGGGCAGCTCATTTCACAGTTCAGACTTTACTAGCTAGGACTGCTGTGTGCCTGACTCAGTAACACTGTAAATTAGAAATGGGGTGAAATCATGACCAGCATTTGACAGGTCAGTTGCCATAATAACAATTCTCAATAAAGCATTTTTTTCTTCTTTCGCCTCCATAATTTCTTATTTAGTCATCCTGAGAAAATGAGAAAGCTAACTCTGTAACCAATCTATACAGACATTGGTGAAAATACAAATATATTTTCCCCCCTTTGAAACAGCAGATTTCTTAAGGGAACAGCAGAAATCCATACGCCTTGGTTTTTGTTAATTTGATGCAATACGAATATATGGTTAATATGTAAGAGCACATATATGTGGCGCTTACTAAAATATGCACACTGCCATCTAGTGGCTAGTAATGTAGCTTTCTCTAATCTGCATTACCTCATCCTCAGGAAGTGGTATAGAACTCAATATCTGAGGCAGGCTCTTGACAAAATGCAAGTGTTTCCTCTTTCATATGAAATCTCAAGCTGCTACTGGTTAAATACTGCTTGACCTTTCAGTATTTTCCAAGCAAGGCTTGCTAATTTTATTGAGTGTTGTTGCTTTAATATACTTTCCATCAAATTATTTTGGACAGAAGTTAGGGAAACAGGCCTGTAAATTCCTGGATTGTCTGAAATCCCCTTAAACAATGGTAGTCTACTAATTCTCCGACATGGATGCCAGTCCTAGCAAGCTTATATGTTTTAAGCAAAAACTATTCTGAGCTCTTAGAAATGTTGAGTGAAAGCCATCTGGTCCTAATGACTAACTACAGTAGTTGTTTTAGTTTGTGAATGAACACCACACATGTATTCCTTGCCAGCTGTATTAGACTGCTATTCAGCTGCACTCACTGAAAAGCTGGTTCATGTGTGGCTGTCTCTCACACACCTTTGTCTGAAGTCTGGAGACAAATTGGGCTATTATTAAATTTAAGCCAATCTCAGCTGAGCCACTGGAAGCCAACTGTGGGTATGGGAGTTGTAATGGAAGACCCATTGCAACTTTTCTTAGGAAGAAGAAAAACATTCTTGCTTGTTATTCACTGACCTGTGTTGTGAAGCAAAGAATAATACAAGGAATTCGCTTGACTTCCCAGCTTCATTCTGCAAGTCTTATAAGGTGCTTTGTGAGGGCTTGGCACAAAGAAAGTAAATGCTTTTCTTGTGCACCCAGTTTTCAACCTTGTCTCTTAATGGTCCTACTGCTTCTCTGGCTGGTTTCTATCTTCTGGAGTATTTAAATAATTGTCTATAGTTTCTATGGCTTCCTTAAGTGCCCTAAATATGTAGTCCTTCAGAGGTATGTGTGCACACCACAACACAAAGGGCCTACTCTAATGTTAGGCAGGATAGGATGACTGCCTCAGACAGCTGGTGATGAGTGTGGAGCAGGGAATCCTGGCAAATGGCTGGAGGAAAGAGCTATGAGAGGAGGCCAAGCGGCCTGCCCTGTGCCCCATAAACTAGCCTGATGCTCTCAGGTGCAGTGGGAGGGTGTGGTCAGCGGCAAGTCTGGCTGGATTCTGTACAAGGAATTGCCGGGGGGTGCTATCTTTTCCTCAGGTAGCAAACATCTCTTGATACAGCCCTGGATACAAATAGATATGTCCTTGAAGTTTGTACAGCACTAATCTACATTCCTGAACAGGTGGTTTTAAACCAAAAAGTGATTTCCTGTTCGTTCATAAGAGCAGCTGAAGTACACACATCCAAGATTCCTCTGGCTGCACATGTGCTTCAAGCTGAGAGGAGGCTCACATAGCTTTGTAGACTTCTAGCCAAAATGCTTTTATATAATTCTTCTCTCCTTCATGCTGCTCATAACACCCTCGTTAAAGCCATTTAGGGAGCTTTGTGGCTTAGGACTGATTTCAGTGTGGGATGAGATCAAAATTCTCAGGATTTTGTCTCAGAATAGGAGCTGGGGCAAGGTTTCATGAAAGCCGCCGCTCCGCCCTTCCCACCTTTCTGTGGTCTTTGAGGTGGTGGTGATAGTGCATTTGCACACATTTCTACTGCTGTGTAACATTTACCCCTAAGACATAAGCCTGGAGTGAGGGCAGGAATATTTGCTCTTCTCAGCTTTGGGCTTGGCCGCCATCATTGCCTAGTCAAATCTCACTGCCTGTGTGGCATAATCACAAAGCCGATTTGGGGTAAGTGCAATGCTTGCTGCCCTCACTGTGGGTAAAAATGTTAAAGGGGAAGTGGCTCCAGCAGCAGGGAAAGCACAACCCCCTGTCACCAGCATAGGCATAGCCAGGATTGGGGTGGGGGGCAGGCCTTTTGTTAGGGGGGCAGAACCTCAGTTAGCCATGTATTTTTATTGATTTTTATTGATTGGGGGCAGCTACGCCCCCCTTGGCTACTCCCATGGTCACCAGCAAGTAGGGAAAACACTTGAATCTAGGTTTACAAGACCTCCTGGAAAAAAGATTTAAAGGGATGGTTTTCATCAAGCAAGGCCTGATGTCAACTGGGTTTCCCATCTCCAAGTATTCTTACAGTGCAAGGGGTTGGACTAGATGGTTCTCAGGGTCCCTTCTAACTCTACAATTCTATACCACACTCTGCTGTCCTACCATGGTCCTACTGACCACCTGCTAAGAGTTCATATAGGAGGAAAGTGGTTAGGGTTTGAAGAAGCTCTCTCTCGCTCTCTCTCTCTCACACACACACACACACAGAGAGAGAGAGAGAGAGAGAGAGAGATGTTACACTTTAGGAATGTTTGTGACATACTAGTGAGACTGAAAAGACATCATAGTATGAATTGCATCATAGTAGGGCATCCTAGCAACCAGTAGCTTGCTATGGTGAAAAAAAAGCCAGTCTTTCCTTGCAGCTGGTCTTTCCTAGCAGCAAGGTTTGCTTTCTGCAGGGTGCAGGATCTGTGTGGCCCTGCCCAATGGTTAGAAGCTGAGCAACAACTGCACAGAATCTTGTCTGTGCTGTGCAGCCTCTAAATCAAACTGGAAAGATCGACCTACAGGGCAGGCAAGCAAATATTCATTGTCTCTCCCCTCCCCTTTTATTCCCTGCATTAGGTACGTTTCTGTATAACATTGTGGGTGGGTTGAATTAATTTTTAAGAGAATAAAGGAAGTTGTGTTGATAATCTCTGCTTCTTCTGATGTAATTACTGTTTTCTAACCAAATATATGCCCTCTTCTGTACAGTGGAGAGATTGCAGGAAGTGTGTAAAAGGTAACTGCTAAGTTTCTGTAGCTTCTTTCATTCTTTGTAATCTCTTCAGACATAAATCCTTTGAGGATTGTGTATGAAACAGTAATGCAGTAGCTTATTCATTCATTCATTCATTCATTTGGATTGTATCTTCATCTTATATTTAGTTAGAGGCATTGTATGATAAATGAATAGGAAAAATCCACCCCAAAGGTCACCAGACTATGCCATATAATTCCTGTTAGGCGAACAGTTCAGTTGAGTTTGAGTTCCATATTGGCCGTAGATCCTAAGAAAAAAATGTTACAACACAATGCATAATGGGGTGGACAACACAACTCACAATTTGTAGATAGTTACAATGAGCAAGAGCTCAGCCAGCCAAAATTAGTTTTCATTACAGCAGTCACAGATGATAGCAATTTACAACAAGAGATTCAATAGAAGCAGCATGAGATTTGGATAATGCTAAAGTGTGAGATGCTGACTTAATGAGTAATTCTTTATATCAATTATCTGATCATTTCAAGATCTGACTGGTTTCCCTTACCCAAAAGCAGTTGGGGAAGAAACATGTTTCTAACCAATATATAAGCAGAGTATTTTTTTAAATCCAAATGTTATGAGATCCTCAGTTTCTCCCATGTCACAAAAGCATAGGCCAAATCTAGACATAATGTAAAGATGTGAGCCTATGCTAGGCTTGGGCTCAGGAGCTGCCTCTTCCTCCTCGTCGTCCAGTATCTGCTGCCCTCTCCAACGCCACCACCCTCTGCACCTTCGCCAGAGGGGGTACCCAGAAGAGGACCACCAGTGATGGCCTAAAGGTCTGGGAGAGGTTCATACAGGATAGCCATGGTGACAAGAAATTGTACGCAGGCAAGAATATTGGGCTTGTGGGGGGGCTTCAAGAATAAGGTCTGACAGACTGCCTACCCCCCCTTTGTTTATAATGCTTTGCAACAGCTGTGGTGCAGATGGCGATGACTGGGCAGGCAGCACCCCGCTTCACTTCTGCAGCGAGATTAGGCCCAGTGAATAAAAAGAGACCCAACTGCTAAGTAACCATTTGCAATTCTGTTCTGTCCATAAAGAGGCCGCTCAATTCTTTTTACAGGCTGGTAACTTTTGTGAGCTTTTTTAGAGGCTGTGCCATATTCAGTTGGGTTTTCCTTACCATTTAAAGTGTTCTCATTAACAAGATGGGAGAGAACAAAACAAGTTTGAAGTCTCAGTTTATTTATTCAGTAAGCAGAGTTTAAAGAGCCTGCAGCAAAATACAATCCACCACTGGAAACCCTTGGGGCAAGAGAGAACTAAGGGAGACCTTCCGTGTTTTTATTCAGTAGACAGATTTTTAAAAGGCTGCATGCCCAGAATGACTGGTGAGGGGCATCTATTGGCCCAAAGGTTTTCTGTTGTGTCTCCATTTATTTCAATAGACATATCTGGGTTTTGCAAGATTTTTTTTATTGATTACTTGCAAAAACCCTTGAGATGTCGAGTATCCAAAGGAAATGTTTGCAAAAGCCTGATTGTTTTTAAGCTTGAACACAGTGATGTTAATGCATCCTTACAAATTATCTCCCCCCACAAAGCCATTGTTAGCACTCCTGGGTGGGGTGGGGGTGTAAAACACAGGCACCAGGCTTATGGGATTTTTTGCCAATTGAGATCCAGCAGGCGCCTTCGGGGTCAAATTTTAAACGCCTGCTGAAAACTTTTTTATTCTGCCAGGCAATTAAGAATGTATCTTTCCACAATGGTTTATTGAGGTCTGTTTTTAACTTTTTAATACATGATTTGTTATTGTATGTTCTATGTATTATTGCTGTAAATTGCTTTGATATTTCTTCTTCTTCTGATATAACACTATATAACTGTTTTTAGAAATAAATACAGTTACTTAACCTCTTCTCCTTCCCCCACGACCTCAGCGTGACTAACAGAATCAGGGTGTGTGTGATTTAGGTCAGACAAATGATGCTGTGGAAGGTTAAAAACCTCTTCCCTAGCAGAGCCCTTCCAGTCAATGTCACCTTCCCCAAACTGCTTTACAATAAAATGAAAAGTCAGGAGATTCTTCATATAATTTATGTATCATAATTTGTTTGTGGTTCCTTGCCCTGTGTGGTATATGGCATTTGGAGATAGATAGATATATATATAATGGATTCTGGGACGTGGGTGGTGCTGTGGTCTAAACCACTGAGCCTTGGGATTGCCGATCAGAAGGTTGGTGGTTCGAATCCCCATGACGGGGTGAGCTCCCATTGACCGGTCCCAGCTCCTGCCAACCTAGCAGTTCGAAAGCACATCAAAGTGCAAGTAGATAAATAGGTACCACTCCGGCGGGAAGGTAAATGGCGTTTCCGTGCTCTGCTCTGGTTTGCCAGAAGCAGCTTAGTCATGCTGGCCACATGACCCGGAAGCTGTACGCCGGCTCCCTCAGCCAAGAAAGCAAGATGAGCACCGCAACCCCAGAGTCGTTCGTGACTTGACTTAACTGTCAGGGGTCCTTTACCTTTTTATATACGGATTCTACTAATTTCATGCATGAGATCAAAAGGGCTTCTAGCATACTGCAGTCCTGAATCACCAAATGTCTTGGAATTCAGGTCATCTCAAAGGGTTTGCCACATGTCAAAGTAGCTTGTGTGGAAGTTGATGGACGTTAAATGGAATGTTGGAGAGAGCCAATCAGTGCTGGAGTAGCCTGTTAGGACTAGACTGTCAGCTTCTAGGTCCAAAAGCTACATAAAGCTTCAAAATTGAAAACAAAAACCTCCTTGTGCCTTTCTTTTTCTTCTTTTTGCTTTATAAAATATATTTGGCCTTATAGTTCTCTATAAATATGTATCCAATCACCTGTAGTTGTATTTTCTTTTTAATTCCATTCTGGTCTAATGAAATGAGCACCTGAAAATGAGAACTATGTTTCCTTTGTGTATAAAAATGACAATGTTTTGGTGGGCAAACGATTTTATTTTTTAGAGTTGTTGCATCTCCTCCTCTTGCCTCCCCTTACTGCTGCTGGCTCCCTAAAAAACCCCATCAAGGAGTCTCTGGCCCCCATGCATCATTGGTAAGGGGTGAGCTTTTCCCTTAAGCCAGCCATTTTCAGGGTGCACCTTTTTTCTTCCATATGGAAAGCACAGAAGACATCACTGATTCCCTTACTGTGCATTGGTTCGGGGGACAGAGAAAGACTATCCCTCCAAAAATGGCTTGGACGAGGAAACCCATCCAGTGCTGAGGACCCGTTTGTCCCAAAAGCCCATGGCAAGGGTGAGCTTTTTTGGGGGGTGTAGCCTTTGCTTTCCCCCACATGCCTGTCAGTGGACACAGGACTGCTATTTTGATTTTTACCCAAACTATACCTGTAAACATGGTATCATGGGAAAAGGAAAAGGAAACCACTCCGAATTGTTTCACTCCACCAATTTCCATTGAAACAATTTTGTACAGCCCCGCAAAAAAACAAAAACAAAATGAGGCCCCACTCACAAACCAGCGGTGGGGGGAGAACGTGTCATTTCAAGCAGATCTAAGTATATATTTTATCTATCTGTAAAAATGCTATAACCTAAGATAGGATTATTTTCTGTCTCTTTTGTGGGCATTTATCTGATTGTTAGTACTATCTTGCATCCTACATAGTGCACTTAGTGGATATTTGGAATGTAATAGAAGCATTGCGGGAAAATTCATTGAACAACCTGGACCCGAACATAGAACTGAATGTGGCTCGAATTGAAGCTGTCCTGTCCACCGTTTTTTACCAACTGAACAAACGCATGCCAACTACCCACCAGATCAACGTAGAGCAATCCATCAGCTTACTACTCAACTTCCTGCTGGCAGCTTTTGATCCGTAAGTTTTCCTTCTAATATTATTGATTTTAATATTTACACAGAAAAAGAGTACCAAAGTGAAATATCGGTTTGAGCTGGGCCTTGGACAAAGTGAAATTTCCGAATTACTGTTTTTGTTCAGAACTTTCTTAATTATGACTATAAAGGCTATATGTTACACATGTAGATGTGTGCAATATTACCTTGTTGCCTTCAGGGATTAGAGAAGTGGGAGTTGGAGGGAATGCTTAAATCTTTCCCTCCCCACCATTGTCTGTCTGTCTCTCTCTCACACACACACACACACTCTCTCACACACACAGCTTTACCAAAAGGGCCCTTGCAGTAATGTGCATGTAACGTCGAGTTTGGCCCCAAGCAGAACACTTCAAAATGCAAAATTGTTCCATTCCATTCTTTGGGTATTATTATTGCTGGTGGAAACATCTGCAGCAGTGTTTATTCTGTAGCAGTGGCATGGGGTTAGTGGCTTATTGTTTGAAGGAAACTCTTTTTGCTGCAAGCTTAGGCAGCTGTGAGCAATTTCCCCCTTTTCCTTGTTAATGTAGCAAACTGTGAGATTCCAACAGAAAAAAATGGCAATAGAATTCATATTATTACTACAGCCTGAAACCTTGCATTTGAAGGCCTAGGGGAGGTGGAGACAACCAAACAAATGTGAATTTATGGGAAAGAGACATCCCTAATGTCATGTTACAGATGAGCGTTCTGTGTATATATGTAAATTACGGTAATTGAGCATAGGATCCATCAGCATGTTATTGGCATTCTTAAAAGCATCTGAATAGCCTGAAATTACAAACTGGATTGACTGGGATCAGCTTTATGCTTCGACAGGTGCAAATTATCTATTACCTCATTACTGTTTTCTATTATGAAAATGCACTGGTTGGAAATCCACACTATTAAAGTACCATTAAAATAAGTTGCCTTGTGTTCCCGCTTGCCTACCCACCCCCCTCTTGCCCTCCTCCCCAGCACACACTTGATGGAGTTCTTGCTTGGCATTGTGTACCTTCCAGAGTCAGATCAACTGGTACAGCTTAGTCACCATGGCAACACCTGGGGTGAGGTGGGAGGGAGCAACCGTTCCACATGACAAAGTAGCAGAGGCACTGTGTGCCTGTATCCAACCAGCTGTCCTGCCCTCTCCAAGGAGAAATTGTCAGTAGGCTGTGAAACTGTGGCCTTCAGTGTTTGGAAAAGATTCCACAACAAGGCGGAAGCTCTTTTTAAAAAAGAAGTAACAGTAAACCCTGAATTCTTGACTCTTCACAAGAACAGGGAAGAAACCAACTGAGAATGCTGCCCACTGCCTGTAAGCCTCCCTCCCTCCCAACAAAACCACCACCGTGAAAATGAGATCATTCGTAATACCCATTTTGTTTCTGGAGTTTAGCACTGCAAGGCTTTGAAGATGCATACAAAACACCATCCCACAGAGGAAGGAATGAAAAAGTATTGCTTTTGTAAATGATGGGGTGATCTATGTTAACACAGTACTGCTCTCACATAGAATGTGCTCAACAACTATTCTATACACTTTTGGTAGCTAGGTAATTGTAGGACCTGGAATATATCCAAAAATGCAAATTGTTCTAAAATAGCAACTGCTTTCATTTCAAGTACTGTAAATCAGAGCTGTCCTCACTATGCTGACATAGTGCTTGGAATTTGTGATTGAATTAATAGAGGGGTAATCAGAAATCCTAAATGTGAGCCTCAATGAGCCATATAGCCTGATAGGATGGATGAAGAATCCCAGGAGTTCTGGGCAGGAAATGCATTTTATTAATTTCGCCTGGTGTGGCAAAATATTAAAGACTCAGTCAAGTGGAATGACCATAGAAATGTTAACAGAGTTTCCATTCTTGTTGCTACTTAAGATGTAGCTTAGCAATTTTGGATTGAAGGTTTGAGTTATATTAACAGTGCAGGCCTGTGCCTATCTACTCATGCTTAGGCCCCACTGAGTTCAATGGGGCTTTTTTCCAGGGAATTACGTATAGCAAAGCAGCTCCCCTAGCTAAATGTGACTGCCTGTGTTATCTGCATCTGGATGCCTTCGTCTGCAACAAAGCATGTCTTCCCCATATTGGTCTCTACAGCCACAGCAGGCACTGTAACTCTCCAATGGTTTGACTTTACCCCCAAATGCACACTCCTCTATTGTCTCCCAAGACAGATGGATGCCAATAACAACAGTTATCATGTAGCCTCTTCACAGTGAGAGCAGGAAACACTGGTCTCACCATGAATTGGCTTCATAGATATACTTAGTTATATGACATTGTAATGTCATCATGTTAATCATATTATCCCAATGGGCTGCCAGCAAATTAGTAGCGGCCACCATTTTATCCCAGAGCAATCAGAGTGAGCAATCCTAACAAGAGCCTTAAAAGTCAAGTTGTAAGGAAATATCCAAGTGTCTTTTGCTGCAAGGCAGGATGGAAATCTTTTAAATAGACAAACTGTACTGATAATTGCAGAGAACTCATTGGAAATACATTTTGTGAAGGCCCACAAATCAAAGGTGTGTATAAGGAAGGCTTTTCCTAGGTCAGAGTATAGGGTCTTTGATTTCTACCAAGAGGTGCAAATGAAGGCATTTTCTTCTGATCACATCTAGTTTGGTTCCCTGACGCAGCTTGTCTTTTTTTTTTTTTTTAATAATTTTTATTAACTGGCCAATCACATCAAATTAAATCACATCACATAAATTCCAAATTACAAAGCCAAATTTTTAAATTTTGTTGGGGGAACCCATACTTCAAGATCCAAAGGGGGATTCAAATCATCTTCTTATTACTGCGTTAGTGTCCAAATCAGTCCCAATCAGTCCACACAAAGCTCATAATTCTATCCAGTCTTATCTTGGTGTTTCCACATCATATCTTATTCATATAATTTCTCTTTTTCTTTTACGATCTCTTCTGTTAGTCTCCTTAAGCCGATAAGCAAATATAATAATCCTGTGTGAATTTCCCGTTCTTCCAATTTAATTCCAGATGGTTTCCATATATCTCCTTCGTAGATAACATCACTCTTTCCATCATAAATCAGGCATTTTTCGCTCTTAAGTCCCACAGAGAAGTTAATCCACGATATGTAAACAGCTCTATTTCTCTCTTTCTCCTCCCAGACCCAAGAGCTCCAACAATGCCTCCCAAGATGGCGACGGCATTTTTAACTGCGTCATTCCAAAACTCTTAACTTTCCAGCTTCGTCTTGAAACATTGCTTTGGTTCGAAAGTTTATCTCCACACAGCCTTAAATCACAGCTTAAGTCCTTAAAGTTCTAACTCATTAGGGGAGGGGACCCTGACGCAGCTTGTCACTCAGTTCTTTTTCTCAGCAATCACAGCAATTGCATGTGCAGAGAGACAGGGATTTCTGCTTGCTTCCTTTTAAACCAGACTCCTTATTTTTGTCCTGAAATATATTGAACTGTTTTATAAATGGGACAGGGAAGCATTAAGTAATACTAGGGAGTGGGGAGGCCACCTGCTCATCTTTTTTGCTACTGGTTACAACCCACTTACAGCTTTGATTATCTGCTGCATTCATGCCATTAAAACACACACACACACACACACACACCCCTCTTAATATGTTCATGGCACGCACGCTCTGCTCTGTAAAATACGTTTTTCAGAATATATTATCAGAATAGTATAAATAAAATACAAATAAAAGGTGGGGGAGCTCATGCTTCATTATTTTTAAACTTCCACCTACTCTTACGGAGAATAATACAGCTTATTTCCAAAGGGAAATCTAGGTG
This sequence comes from Podarcis filfolensis, assembly GCF_964270895.1. NCBI lineage: Eukaryota > Metazoa > Chordata > Lepidosauria > Squamata > Lacertidae > Podarcis > Podarcis filfolensis. Next base: position 50,891,558 of record NC_139603.1, read on the forward strand.
AGGTTTTGTTAAATCAGCTTGGAAGTGTTATTGGCTCTGATAGAGCATGCAAAAGCATGCACAGGGTTTTAGTCATATGCTATAGATTTTGTTTTGTGATAGCCTCTAGCTAATATGGTATAGAGTAGTACTATTGGCATTGGACAGCTGGAGCGCCCTGTGGCCTCAGGTCTTTTACTGATGTTTCATATGCGTTAGAGGCAGGAGAGCAGAGGGCAGTTCCCTACCTCCTCACTTTTGCAGACAAGTACAGCGTGAAAGAGAATTACAAGGGGATTCTCAGCCCTTTATTCTGTTCGCTTCGTAAGTCCTTCTGATGCCTTTACAATAGCCCATGGCCAGTACAGAGGAATGCTGCCCGTTCGTGTAATAAGCACATCTCTTATGATTGTTAAAGTCAGTGTGATCATGTTTTGACAAGTGAAGTTGTTGATCAGTCTACTACCCAACTGCATATACAATTGTTGACTGGATGAGCACCACAATACATTTCTCTGATGGCACAGTTGGTTCTTTGAGTGTTGTTCATTCTTGTAGAGAACTGAGTAACATTTAAATAGAAATATTTTCTCCATCTCTACAAGTAACGCAGTTGACTTCTTCATTTATTTTCTGCTTCTGTGCCCTGCTCCACTAGCCCATGGGCTTGCGGGAGTGGTTTAGTGCAGGGATGTCAAAAATACCAGAGTGATTCATTCTAGTGCTTATAAGAAATAGTAAACTCACAGCAGAGCCAGCAGAGCCCCACTGCCTTGGCAGACGCAGGACAAACACTGCAAGAGTGGGAAGTCACCATTACTTGTCCACACCCAAGCAAATGTTTAGGCATTCTTTCTACACAAAGCAGCCTACTTCAGTGTGGCCCATCAATTCACCTGACCAGTGAGGCCATAGATGGCTACTATCCAAAGCTTACAGATAGCTGTCCTCTCTGGGCCAAGAGCCCAGCATCCCAGGGTCTACAGATAAGCACAGCATCAAAGCAAGCCAATTAGTATATACGAAAGCAAGCGAATAAAGCAAGTGAATATAAACATATATGAGCTGTTGCAAGCTCCTTCTTGCAACAACTACCAATTCGTTTTGGAGTTACCTTGACTACCAAGATGGCATTTTAGGCCTTCTGGAACATTTCACCTTTAGTTTCAACACACTCTGAAGATTCTCTCCCCCTTTATGGCTTTACAACAATGATCCCTTCACTGAACATCTTCACCAGCGGCTGTCACAAGGCAGAATACTTGCTCTTAAGCAGCCATATTTTACTCATGAAAACTTTAAAAACTACTACTATAAAGGAGTTTCATTGTACAACAGAGCAGCTTTGATAATTGCCAGACCCTAGGGGCACCTAAATGCCAAGATGCCCGTTTATCTCACCTAGTCACAAGCCATGTCAATACATATTTTCATGGGGAAATTGAATTTATGCTGAGTCTAGGTAGAGATGTATGAATATAAATGACTCAGATGAAATATGGTGTCCAAACCTATCAAGTCAAACTGCAAAAAAAAATTTTAAAATGGAAAATATTCCTTTCATACCTTTTCTTCTCAGAAGTATTCAGCTATGGAAAATGCTATTCCATTTGGGATACAGAGAAAACTTACTTATCTGCTATTCACAATTCATCCCCTTACTGAAGAAGGACCCATTAAATTTGTTCAATTGCCATAGGTCACACATTTATTTATTTTTTAAAAAATAATCCATTGACTTCAAACAATAAAGTTGTTTCTCCTTACCATTATTACATTTTTTTAAAAGTGCCACAAGGTGGAGGGAACCCTGATTCATATGTGGTGTTCATGTAAATACACTAGAGAGTACTTGGAAATGATTCACACAGAATTAAAAAAGATTCTAAAACTCACATTTCCCGAAAGACTGGAGGCCTTTCTGTTAGGGATAATAGGTGATGACATTCCAAAAAAGGCACTCAATATCTTTCTGTACATGACTGCTGCAGCTAGAATACATTACTGCCTAAACATACACAGGTACTTCAAGCCACAAGTAGCCACCAACTAGCTTTTAATGTATTGTATGTACAAGATGGATGATCGCTGTCTATGTTTGCATAAATGCTTAGCTTTGTTTCAAAACTGTTAGTTTTACTTGGACCAGCTTCGTTGATAATAATTGTGATTTTGAATTATATTCAATGATTTCCCATTTATTTATATGTTAAGCTAAAATGGCAAACACTTGAAATTAAAATATGTATGCTGCTTGCCTGTTTTATGCAAGCATAGGGCACAATCAAGCCAAACTATGCACCTTTTAACTAAGCTTAACTCTCTCCAACTGAAATAAATAAGACTGACCATTTTTAATTTGTCTGTATCACTACCACTTCTGCATTCAGCATGTAGACACATGGCTGGATATTTTAGGGGGCCTACTGTGGACCCACATTAATATTGATTCAGCACTAGACAGACATCTTTGTTGTATTCCCAGGCATAAGAACAACAGCAACAGCAACAACAATAACTGTATACTGCCCTCCATCTGTAGATATCAGAGCGGTTCACAACATAAAAATGACGTTTTGACAGTTAATGGCATTTTAATACCATTTAGGGTAGAATCTTGTGGTCCCAAGAGTCATAGGACAGAGTGGATTTTCTCCCTACCCACGGAGAGGGAGATGTGCAGGCTGGAGGAAAAGGTCTACTCTCTCAAGCCTCTCTTGTTGTTATCACAGAAACCTCTGCTCTGTACTGGTGGTGCTGCAGTGGTGATAATGGCAAAAGAGCAGCCATTCTGGAGGCAGATTAAGGATGGATCACCCAGATCAAAAACCCTTCCAGGCTCCTGACATACACCCATAATGGGGGGAAAGTACATTAGGTATACTTATATTCTCTCCATTGGGATTAATACGAGGGGAAATCTTCCAGGCTCCTGACATACACCCATAATGGGGGGAAAGTACATTAGGTATACTTATATTCTCTCCATTGGGATTAATACGAGGGGAAATCTTCAGGGAACACACACAACTGCCCAGGAAAAGAAGGGGGGTGGGGAAGCAGAGAAATGCTGGCCAGAGCCTTCTTCCCTGCCAGAGCCTGACCAGACTAGATTGGGCAATGTTTCGTGTTCTGGTTTCGATGGAATTTAGTGTTGTGCTAGAATTGTTATATTTGATTTATTTCTCTAGCTTTATCTTTTTAAACTGTTTTTACAGTACAACACTCAGATAGCCACTGTTCAAATCAGAACTACAATAAATAGCTTGTTTTCTCTTGTATTCTTTTTAAAAGTTTTATGGTTGTTTGCAAAATTTTAATTTCCAAGCCTAAGAATATTTGTACGGCATAATTCAACAGCAGTGCAAAAATATTGCCATATTGATGTCATCATATTTGTTTTCTTGTTACTGTATAGAGAAGGACATGGAAAAATGTCTGTCTTTGCTATCAAAATGGCCTTGGCAACACTTTGTGGAGGAAAGATCATGGACAAATTGAGATGTAAGTCTTTGTCCTCTATTGTTTATATTTTATTAATGTTGTTCCTTTCCTTTCAATATGGAATAGAACCGGAATTTGGTTTAGATAATAGTGATATGAATCAATTCATGGTTTCTTTCCAGAATCCTGGTACTGAAAGATTCCTCTTATGCATGGTCAAATGTGTTGAGTGTCCAGCATAAAGAAACATTTTCATGGTTTTCATAATGAAATATATTTTGCACCCCACCACCACTAAAGACCCAAAGAGCTACTCTACTAAACAATACAGAGTACAAAGTCCCCCAGCAATAAAACTGCTAGCACATTTGCAAAGCTAAGCAGGGTCCAGTACGGTTTCAAATTAGATGGGAGACTGTGTGCTGAGATTCCTGCATTGTTGGGGATTGGACTAGATGACCCTTGGGATGAGAGCCAGTGTGGTGTAGTGGTTAAGAGCAGTAGACTCGTAATCTGGTGAACCGGGTTCGCGTCTCCGCTCCTCCGCATGCAGCTGCTGGGTGACCTTGGGCTACTCATACTTCTCTGAAGTCTCTCAGCCACACTCAGAGTGTTTGTTGTGGGGGAGGAAGGGAAAGGAGAATGTTAGCTGCTTTGAGACTCCTTAGGAGAGTGATAAAGTGGGATATCAAATACAAACTCTTCTTCTTCTTGGGGTCCCTTCCAGCTCTACGGTTCTTTGATTCTATTATACTAAAACAACAGGACACTACTGAATTGGCAGCCAGGCCCAAGTTTGAAAAGAACTAACAGTGTTTTCTACTACAAGCAGTTTTCTGTTTAAGTTTTGCATAGTCAACATCTGTAAAGCATTTAACAATTTTAAAGAATTGCTCTTTGACTCCGATAGCAAGAGCAGAAAAGCAGTTAGCAAAATCTTTGGGAAACATGCATATGTATTAGAAAGATTGATCAATTAAAGCTTCTTTAATCAGGTTGCAGCCCTAGTTAAAACCAATATGGATTAAATTAATCCATTCATAGATCCAAGCACATAACACACAAGAGGCACAGAAACAACTTTATTGTCTGAAGTGAAATCACCCTTTGTAATGCATTGAATATTTTAAAGCGCGCACACAAATACCCAGCTCTCCAGTAATCCAAATCAAGGATGACTACCTGTGGCCCTCCAGGTGTTGTAGGACTTCAACTCTCATCAGTCCCAGCTGGCATGACCCAAGGTTAGGGATGATGGTAACTGGAGACCAACAATTTCTGGTAGGCCACAGGTTAACCACCCATATCTAAATACTCAGTTCCCAGATCATGGACAACCTCTCCCCATTTGAACCAAACCAGACCCTGTGATAGTAATTTGAGGCTCTTCTACATGTTCCTCCTCCACAAGAGGTTCAGAGGGTGGCAGCATGAAAATGGGCTCCCTATTTGTGGAATGCTCTCCCTAGGGAGTCTCACCTGGCACCTTACATAACTTTAGGTGCCAGGTGAGAACATTCCTCTTCACACAGGCCTTTGACTGATCAAAAAATCCATGGCCTTTTAAATGTGTTGAGGGGAAGGTTATTGTTGTGTTATATATTTTGTATTTTTATACTGTAAGCTACCCAGTGATCTTCAGATAAAGGGTGGTATAAAAATTTAATAAATTGTCACCATTATCATTACTTGAAGCAGAAAGTTGCTCCAGGGGCAAGAAGTTTGCATTTTGTACTTTGGATCTCTTTTATCATGCTAAATTACCATTTTTTTTCTGATTTGCATCATTTTTTTTCTAAAACTGGAAAAGAATTTTGAGTATTAGAAAAGTGCTTGCTTACTCACTAGAGTTCTAACAAAGGCGTATCCGTTCTTTTGCAATATAAAAAAGGGGATAACTCTAATTATTATTTTCATTTGAAAAGAAATACTGTTAGATTTGTAACTAGTGGCTTAAACCAAATAAACCATTTCATATTTCCCCCCTTTATTCCATCAGATATTTTCTCAATGATTTCAGACACCAGCGGTGTAATGGTTTATGGTAAATATGACATGTTTCTGCGAGAAGTCCTTAAACTACCCACGGCAGTCTTCGAAGGTCCTTCTTTTGGATACACAGAGCAGTCAGCAAAATCCTGTTTTTCTCAACAGGTAGATAAAATGGCAACATTCACTGCCTCCTTTTTGCCCTTCCCATTAATGATATGCAGTGACAAAATGTTATGTGCTTTTTATTTGTTTATACCGTAGGTTGTGTACTGGACACTTTGGCAATTGTAAACCAGAAGAGAACTGTATTTTGTTTAAGGGCCAAATTAGATATGACTTGGGAAGACGTGTGAACAATCTAATACGATTTGGAAAAAATACTAACAAGATATTGTAGGGTAGCTATGAATTGGTTCGCAGCAGCAGGAGGAGGAGGAGCCCCTGTATTGTTTTCCGAAATGCTCCTACATAAGTGTGGAATATGATTAGGGCTCAGCTCTCAGGTGGGCACCACTGGGAGAAGTTCATGGTGAGCTCTGGCACATCTTTTTCTAGAAAAATAGCACTGGTTATGATAATGATATTAGATTTATAGACCAATAAACTATTGCCTTCAGTATTATAGAGATGAGCAATATTGGGACTAGGTATGCACTGAGGTTTGGTCCTTCCCAGTTCTACATGGACACAGGACTACATCCAGCCCATCCTGTTTATGTGCAGATTTAAATGGAAAATCCTTTGAAGTTTTCAAGTAATGCCATTTAAAAAAAAAAATACAAGTACAAGTAGTTACAAGATGGTTCCAGGACTACAACGTGGCCCCTGATCTCCCCTACTCCTTTTCAAAAGGCTCCCAAATAGCTGACTGAGATGTTCACAGCCTGGAGCAACTACCATACAAAGCTTCTTGCCTTTGAATTACAACAGAGCAAATCCCCCTTGTAGCATCATGGACTTGATGCATGGGCGTAGCCAGGGGGAGGCAAGGGGGACAGCTGACCCCCATCAAGTAAAACAATAGAAATACTTAACTAACTGACCAATCACATTGGTTCTGCCCCCCTAACAAAGTACTGCCCCCCCCCCAAAAAAAATCCTGGCTACGCCCATGACTTGGTGTCCCTCAGAACTCTTCCTGGGCCATACCCCTCACTGGCTCTGCTTTACTCCTTAATTGTGTCCTTGACCTCTGATAATGTCTGGGTGGAGAACAGAGAGGGCTGTGGAAGTATGTGTAGAAGCTAGCCTACTGTACAGAGATGAAATTACATCTGTTGCTTTGCTCACTTTTGCTCCAGATCCTGCCTATCACTTAAAGGTTGCCTCAGATGGTTGCCCGGAAAGGAATGCGTCTCTTGGGCTGAAAAGAGTTCCCTTCCCCTGTTTAAGATATTGAAATGTATCTGCTTAATTATTTCACCCATGTGTGTATGACCCATGAGGAAAGTAAAATTCCCCTTTCAGCTTGCAATGCTAAATTGTTTCTGCTTTGTTCATGTAAACAGAAAAAAGTCACACTGAATGCTTTTTTGGACACTCTCATGTCTGATCCTCCACCGCAATGCCTGGTCTGGTTACCACTTCTGCATCGATTGGCAAATGTTGAGAATGGTATGTAGTCAAAGGATGAGGGGCATGTGGAATATCAATGTGGTTCACAATGATTGTGTTTTCCCCAGGAAAAGTTACTGTTCTTGAAAAGGAAGAATGGCTAAGAATGTGGTGCCAATTTCAATTCCTAATGATAAGGTCTGCCTTGTCCATTGATTTCAATGTGCTCAGACATACTGAACTCAGCATAGTTTCAGGCTGCAAGTTGTAAACCTAGTTAGGGTTGTCCCTCTTGCAAAATCATACACAGCATAAACTGATATGCTTGCTACCTTTAGAGTATCTCCTTCTGCCTTTGCAAGTTGACCACAGTAGATTCTTCACATCCACACTAGTCCTAGGACGGAATTCAACACCGCATTAATACAATTGTTCCGTCAGCACCAGTATTTCTGATTGCCAGACAGAACAGTCTCCCTTAAGACTCCCTCTATGTGTTATTATGGAGGTTTTCCTGACTCCCCAAAGCAGATTTGGGGGAGTAGTGTGGGGAAGAGAGGGGGGAAACCCCACTGAGCTACTGGGAGTCCTTCTGCTGGCTTCAGCTAGTGCACTGGGTTAGTTGAATCCAACCCCTCATTCTTTCTTCCACGCTTCCACATTTTCCTGTTTTGGTTTTCTGCTGCTATAAGAGGTTTTCTCTTAGACAGTAGCAGATGCTTGTTTGTCTTCAGAGAAAACTGCGAAGCTTTTAAATTTCAGGAACCTTAAGAATAACATTTGCTGTGGAAAATGACTTCAGACACAAAAGCAGGTTGCTAAGACCTGTTAGTGGCTTCAGTTTTAACGCTGCGCTGATTGTCTTTTGTTTTGTTTTTAAATCCATCTCCCCTTGTAGTCTTCCACCCTGTCGAGTGTTCCTACTGCCATAGCGAGAGCATGATGGGATTTCGCTATCGATGCCAGCAGTGTCACAATTACCAGCTCTGTCAAGATTGCTTCTGGAGGGGACATGCCAGTGGTTCCCATAGCAACCAGCACCAAATGAAAGAATACACGTCATGGGTAAGGGAAGGTTCATGAATTGCTGCAGACTGTTTGAACTCCACCAGTCAGAGAAAATCTCAAGGATGGGAGTTGGAACTGACCGAATCGTTTTCCCTTAAAACCACATATAGGAAACTAACTTTGCCAGTTTAGCTAAGCGTCTCTGTAATGGAGAAGCCCCAGTTGTGGTCCTTGTTCCCAGTCAGTTCTGAGATGAAAAATGGGAAGAACTGAACAGTATGGCTATCCTGAGTGTGGATTTGAGCAGTCCAACATGTTAATACTGTTCTGGATGTCAGGAGAGCTGCAGGAAGGTCTTGGAATATAAAACTATTTCCACAGTAAGTTGTTCATTTTTGTAGGACATAGTCAAATATGTTGGCTTTTCTCTCATATTATCTGCTTTATATGATAAGAGATCTATATCTAAAATGGAATCTTAAAAATTTAGATCTAAGAAGAACAATGGAAGATGTTGATTTACCATTCAGCTACTTTATGAAATATGTTTATATAAAGTCAGTAGAAGTGTAGGCATGCTATATATTCATTAACATTCAGCCACCATAGTTTCTTAACCTTTTCCAGACTATCTCTAACAACATGAACTCTATATTGCACTCAGATGAAACATATGTGTGATCTTGTCTCATTTTGGTAGCTGCCAGTTAGCTATGGAGTCAAGTGTAACATTCTAGTTCTAGTTTACAAGGCTGTGAACAGCTTGGAACCAGTTCTCTAAAACAATGCCTCCTTCTGTGTAGACCATCCAGGTCTCCATAATCTGCACTGGTTACCCTGTTAGCATGCCATGGTCCACAGGTATACATCTTACCGTGGGGCAGAGGAGGGTTTTCTCCATGGTGGCTCCTGAGCAGTGAAATGATCTCCTCTTGAAGGTCAGGCAGGCTGCAACCATGGAATGTTTATGTCAACAACTGGAAGTATACCTGTTTACCTGGGCATTTCCCTGACTTATTGTTGTTGTTGTTGTTGTTATTATTATTATTAAATTTATACCACCCTTCATCTGAAGATCACGAGGCAGTTCACGATACCAGTGCCAGGTATTGGTGGTTACTGCAACTTATATTTTAACTTTGTTTATTGAACTGTTTTTATTTTGCGTGTTTTGTTTTGTTTGTAAACCACATTTTAGCTTCTTTTTGAAATTAACGGTAGCATGTGCCTTCTATTATTAATAATATTTAATAAGCTTACTTCTATAAGAGTCCCAGTATAAGCCACAACTCAATACAAATTTCTGGGACTTAAGCTCATATCATATGTGAGTCTATGCACATTATAGTCTATGCAACAGATTCTATATATATATAAAATAAGTTACATGCTTTTAGATTCACAAAATGTTTAGGGGTATGTGTACCCCTGCGTCCCCCCAGAAAAAAGCGCTGAATACAGAGAATATCTTACCTGCGAAAGCTGGAAAGGAGGGAAGTGCAATAAGGATAATGAAAGCAAACTAAGCAATTGCAGTACAAACAGCATTATATATTAAAGCTGGTGCTTCTGAAATTAGAATGATATATAATTGGCAATGATTAAGAAAATAGGGTTGCCATATTTCAAAAAGTAAAAACCAGGACACCCCGAAAGTTGTTGAGAGCTTTTTTTAGGACAAAATGCTGCCTTTTGGAAATCCCCCCCCCCCCGACGTCAATCCCACCTTCAAAATCCTGGTAACGTCCAGTAAAATCCAGACATATGGCAGCCCTAAATAAATGAAGATAGGTAGTGCAGAGTTAGGTAGTGAATCAGGAATATGGAAAATATTATTCTAGTAATGGCCTCTGAACTCACACTTCTTTGGCATGGATCACCATGTTTTAACTGTTTAAATTATTAAGGACTGAGTAAAGAGGGCCTGAATGAAGTATGATTCACTGTAATTATTTTATTTTTCAATCTAGATTTTTTGTGTGTGTGAGTCTGGTTTGATTGAGTGTTGTGCTGATGTTTATCACACAGCTTTTTGTACTGATGATGTGTACCTTAGAAACCCAGTTTATGCAAAGGTCTGCACAATTAGAAAACAAACTGTATCTGATCCTGCCTTTGTTCATGGGTAGAAAATTCTGCCTGGGGATCATACACTCAGGTACCTGGTTCCTTTACTGGAAAAAAAACCTCATTTATACCCTTGATAGGCTACTAAAGGAAGTGTACACTCTCTATACATATCTGTTTGTTGTCCCTAATCCTTTTAGGGCAAACATGGTCTTTTCAGTCATAGAAATGTTTGCTCTCTTCCACTTCTAATTATGTCATCAGCAGCTTTTCAAATGTACTTTTCACCTGGGATTGTGCCAGTGGAGAGATCAGATGCAGGCCTTGGGTCCTCTCCCCCACTCCTCTCACTGTGGGAGAAAGGAGAAAGATGAACTGGGAGATTCTGCAGCTTCTCTCTCTTTAAAGGATTTTATTTATTTTATTTCTATACCTCTTTATATTTTTAATAAAAAATCTCAAAGCAGTTTACAGCATATTAAATCAATAAAACAATAAAACAATAGCCAGGCGATGTTCCTCTGGCCTCATGAGGATGCAACTCAGGACATAATACGGAGCCACTGAATAAGTGGGTCTTGGGGTGGGGGTGGGGGCCTTTAACTAGTAGAGCATTGCTTTGTTTCCCCATAGTTCTGTGGTTGCAAAAACAATTTAAACCTTACCTGTCCAAATTACCTTTACCTTCCTTGTTCCTCCCAGAAATCACCTGCTAAGAAGCTAACTAATGCACTTAGCAAGTCTTTAAGCTGTGCTTCCAGCCGTGAACCTTTGCACCCAATGTTCCCTGACCAGCCTGAAAAACCTCTAAACTTGGCTCATATTGTGTAAGTATTTGTGTGCTCTGTAGATAATATCCTTTGTTCTTGGTGACCTACTGTTCATCCTGGTTTGAAGGCAAACGGAGGGAGGCCTCTTCATGTGTTCTCTAGAAATGCTGCTTATTAAACTATCCAATTGTATTATGGATTTAAGCATAACTTAGCTTCATGATACTGAAAAGTAATGGGAAACACTCGATCTTTTTTTTCCATTTTTGCTTAGCATCATAGTATAGCATTCTGAAATATTGGTGTTTTTTTAAAAAAATAATCAGTTTAGTGAGTCTTCAGTATACCAGGAGGCTAGAGCTGAATGATTCTCCTCTGTTTTGACCAGTGAAACAGTTAAATATCTAAAAGGTAAAGAAAGGAAACTAGAAATTGACATGCTCCAATATGGAAGCAGATTTCAAATTATTTATCTTACCAGCTCTCTCAAAATTGAGATTTTCTAAAATACATGCCTCAGTTCACACGAAGGCAATGCTTTCCTTCAGGAATTACAGTTATGAATTATGAAATCTGATAGCCTGTGTGAGACAAGGTAGAACAAAGGTGCTTTGAACTGTTTCCTTTAACTGTTTCACATAGCTGTGCCTTGATTTTTCCATAACTTAGATATGTATTATGTGGCAGCTGCAACGTGCTCCTTTTAAGAAGTAGGGAAGCGCAGTCAAAAATGTAGGAAAGCTACATTTCTACAAACTAAAGAAATTGCCAAATGAAGAAGTAGGAAGTTCATCCCTCAGCAGTCTTTTCAGGGACTCTGTAAGTCAAGGGTGAGGAACCTCTAGTCCTTAGGCCTAATGAGACCCACTAGGCCATTTTGGCTAAGCCCTGCCCATTGGCCCTGCATCTGACATCATATACGACATCAGAGTGGCTGGGCCAAAAAAAAAAAGTTTTCAGGCACTGCTGATCAGATGATTGATGGTGTCTGCAAAGCCATTTGCAAGGCACTTTGAAGCTCTGTTATTACTGCTTCAAGAGAGCCCTGCATAGTTGACAGTCAGCTGATAGTTGGGGCTGTCCTAAGGAGTTCCCCATGGGATGTAAAGCACTAGAGCAGCCTTTCTCAACCTGTGGGTCCCCAGATGTTGTTGAACTACAATTCCCATCAGCCCTAGCTAGCAAGGCCAGAGCTCAGGGATGATGGGAGTTGTAGTCCAACAACATCTGGAGAACCACAGCCCTAGAGGAAGTGCATTGAATTCAAAATGCTTTCTCAGAGACTTCAAAGGTCCTCCCTGTAACTGTTCAGCAGTTCCAGCAACCTCCTCTGAACTTGGACAGGTGTCAGTCACCTGCTATCATTAGGAGACCTGATGATTTGACAGGCAGACAGTCCTGTCTACCTGTCAAAGTTGGCCCACAGGGATGGGAGAAATAAGTATCTGGAGTTGAGGAAGATACTGGTGATATCTAGGAAAGCAGAATAAAAACAACCTTGATAAAAGTATTTACATGAAGCACTCCATATGCAGGACAGGAGTTCTGATTTCTGGGATTGTGGTTCTGTGAGAGGTGACTGGCATGCTAATTCAGCATGTTAGACTCTGGCAAGCTAGAGATCCAACAGCAGCGATATACATTCTAATCACTGCTGCTTCAGATGTACTGTACATGCAGAATCTCCATTCCTATCTCTGTGTACATAACAACTGGTGTATTTTCCCAGCACCAGTTACTCCAAACTCCTATGATATATATTTTTCACCTCTCTTTGGAAACAGTCTTTACAAAAACTGGTGTTTGGAAATGACTTTAAAGCAAGGGTAGCCAATGTGGTACCCTCCAAATGTTATTGAACAACAACTTTCAGCATCCTTGACCATTTGTCATGCTTGCTGGGGCCAATGGAAGTTGTAGTTCAACAACATCTGAAGGACAACCACATTGACTACTCCTGCCTTAAGGCATGCACAGAGGAGCTTCTGCCACTATAGAGTTGTGAGAGGATAACTTTGTAGCCTCAAAAGCTTAGTTGGCTTAAAAGAAGCAGCATGTATTATAAGCTCTGGACTTCCTTTACTGCTCAGTTCAAAATCAGATCAATAAGAAGTGGGCTTCTGATATTCCAGTGATTTCTTCTCTGAGTCCCTAGAGCATCTGAGTGACTTGTAGATAATTATGTTCCCACAAGCACTTTTAAATTATACATTCATATAGCTGAATGGGCACAGATAGTCAGCTGTTTAGATAGAATCATTCTGACAAGGATAATTCCCAGCATATTCAGATAATAATTGTGATTTGCTTAATGGGGTTTGGGTTTTTTTACGGTAACTACTACTACTCCTGTGGTTCTTAAAGTGGTTCAGATCTCCATCACAGAGATTTATTTTTATGTTCTGTGTTCCATTTACCTCAAGTCAAAACTTCCTTCATGTGGCTGTTCATTCTGTATTCACTGTTGCATGTGTTTTGTAGAAAATACAAGGAACATTATATTACATAATGACTGTCTGTGGTTGGCAGCACTGTTGGAAGTCACTTAGCCTGCTTTGACATGAAGACTCTCACGCAGATATTAAATACTGGGCTATGATTATTAACTAAGATCAGTCTGAAGCAATGAGCTGTCATTGGAAGACTGAACAGTGTATTGTTCTCATTATGATGAAGCTGTAATGGAAGCACACTATTTGTTTAACCTTCCCAAATCATAGAATCATCGATAGTGCTTTTCAAAACAGCATCTTACTTGATAATTCCTTTTAAATTAAATTTGCACCTGCTAAGAATATTAGTTTGAAATGCTAGACCCTCTACTTATTCCATTCCTTAGATGTCAAAAATAAAAGGTTGACTACTTAAGTCAGGGATGGAGAACCTGCGGCCCTCAAGATGTTTATGGAGTCTATTTCCCATCAGCCACAGCAACCATAGCCAATGATCAGAAGTGATGTGAGACCACAGTGTTTGGAGGACCACAGGTTCCCCCGCCCAGGTTAAATGGAAGCAAGCTACTGAAAAATTGATGAAAGCCAAATGAATCAAGCAGTTATGCTCAAAAGGAAACACTTTTGTGAATAGTTGGTGTGATGCTATGGTTTATAGCTGAGAGCCACATCATATTGATGAGAGTTTTGCTATTTAGTTCAGGTTAGTATAGTTAGGTCTTCAGACTTGCACTTATAGCCCTTCAATGAAAATCGCAAATTAGCCAGTACCTTCATGGTTTAAGAAGAAAAGAATAACTGTATGGGGACTTCAAATAAATATGCTGCAAATATGTGTATTTTTCCGCTTGAAAGATCTTTCTGTTCGAAGCAGAGCCTTCATTCCTCCCCACACCCCCACATCTCCAGCTGGGGCCAACACCAAAATGCCTTCCTGCAGCATTCAGATACCAAGCTATGCCTTCCTCTATCCTCTACCTCTCTCAGTGCCTCCTGAAGCAGGCCACCTAACTCTCCTACTTGGCAAGGCCCTGAACAACTACTCTTATTATACTATATCTCCACTTGCAAAAATCTGAGGAGGAGAGAGAGAAATGTGAAATTGAAGCAAAACATGATCCTCTTCTTTGCATTATCCAGTATCAGCTACTCTATAGAAAAGGACTTCTGTGTACATCTTTTCTACCTGTATTTTTATACAGAAGGCAATGGCTGCAGTTCACTAAAGTTTGTTGAGATCATATCCCAATAAGATCAATGCAAGAAAGTATTTTTTCCATCATTTTTTGTGGGAATTGTTCACTTATTGGAAGTGTGCAGAGGATTCAACTTTTGTCACAATTAGCTTCAGCTGGACTGGAGTCAATCTATTCACGTACAAGAAAATATACCAGGATTCAAAAGGGATTTGAGCACTGTTCTTATAAGGATTTCAAAAACAACCAGCAATCTGGTCTCTTCTGATCCTAGGACAGGTGTAGGGAGCCCAGATGTTGCTGAACTACAACTCCCATCATCTCTGGCTATTGACCATGCTTGCTGAGGCTGATGGGAGTTGTGGTTCAGCAATATCTGGAGGGCCAATGTTTCCCCACACCTGCCCTAGGACATTACCTCCTTCCTAAGAGAAAATATCTGTTCCTGACAGTGAGAATGTTTGTTATTTTATTTTCACTTTTTCTGGTGGGGGGGGATTGAAAGCAACGTTGAATACAATAATACAGAAATTAAAATGAACCAGTTGTGGAGCGAGCATCGTATGCAATACAGCTGATATAAATTAGCACAGGGGGAAAGATATGCTGCATGGATTCCTTGGGAATACATTCTTACTCGACTGATTTTTATTCTTAAATGTAATGGAAGATAAACCGTATCATGAGGAAAAGCTCTAGGCAAGCATCCCAGCAAAACGGGTATTTACAGCCACTTTTAATGGTAGGCTTCATGTAAGCAAAGTCTTCCTTCCCCCTGCAGCAGCCACTTACAGTAAGGACAGAAATCTTTTGTAGAGCTACGCTTGCATTTGCACTTTCATTATACGCTGGTTTTAACATTGTATTTACTACCATGAGTGACTCTACCAGTGTAAGTGGGGGCACAGCAGTAAACACTTGGTTCAAACATTGTTAAATTCCATTGAGTAAATGCTGTAAGCAACCAAGTAGTTTTAACTCCCTATTTAGCATCAGTGAAATGCACTCATGGCATGACCTGAGAGAAGAATAACCTTTCTATCTTAAAAAAGAAATCCCTTGGTAAACTGCAATCTTGAATTTAACATTTTGCATGATGATATTGATATGTTCACCGAGATACTGCAGCTGCTCACTGTTTTCCATTGAGACTAGATTCTGCCCCAAGGGTTTCATGCAATGGCGGGTGTTCAATAATGGTCCCATACAGGACTTGGACAGGGCTAGTGAACGACCTGGGTAGAGCCTAGCCTCCCCTCCCCCCACCTCCAAAACACAGAGAAATATAAAACCTCCCCACACACAAACACATTTCCCCCCTGTCTCTCCATGCAGGGATGAGAACATCCCAGCACATAATTCCTTGTCCTCCTCACTAAGTTCTCTTCACTAAGCAGCTGGAGAGTCGTGAAGGTCAGAGGCACACAATGAGATCTCAGCAATCCTATCCCAAATCTTCTCCTGCTGATTGGTGCTGGGAATATGTGAGGAGCACTCCCATCCAAGTGCTTTACCCGCAACCTATAGTGAAAATGGGATGTGTGGGCTGCACAGAAGTTGTCTGAGGTCCACCTGTGGGCCATGGGTTGCCCATATGGGATTTAAACACTGTGCCTGTCTGTCGTAATGGCCATTGCCTACAAACAAGCAAATGCAACCACTGGCTGACTACAACTGTCAGAGTCTCTACAAAGTGTTCCTCAGGTTTTGTTAATTACTTATTAGCTATTGGAGAAAGTTCAGTATTTAACATATATTTTACTTGACAGCCATCAGAAACATCTTAAATGTCAACAGATTGATTTTCATATTTACTGCATCATATCCTATAGCTGGGATTCAAGATCAAGCACAGACAAGCACTTGTGAACACTGAGCTGGAGTCTTTCCTTTTCTTTCAACAGACTTGTGTGCCATTTCACAAACTGATTTTGATACACAGTTGAATATGGGAAACTCACCTGAGTTTCAAATGCAGTTCACTCCCCTGAGCATTAAAGGCTGCTTGCCATATAACATGGGGGAAGAGCAGGAGCAGATATAATCAGCTATTTCAACCCAGTTAACAGAGAGCGTACACATTTTTCAAATTCTAATCTGTACCAGCTGAATTTGAGAAAAGTGGATATTACGACTGGTAGCCATATATATATTTACCTCGGGCAGAAGATATAGAAGCATGATTAGTCACACCAACAGGGTAAAGAACAGCTTCTATCCGTGGGCTGTTAGGGTGCTGAATGAAAAGATAACAACAGGGCAACTGACTTTCGGGTTTGGTGGGTGTGCGTCAGTAAACAAGGGGAATTAAGACTAGAGAGCTGAGTGGGGGTGCTCGTGTAATCTCACTGTATACAAGTTGTACAAGTGACAATAAAGTATTTCAATTTCATTTCAATATATATAGCCTCTAAATAGTTTCAGTGTTGTGGACATAGGAATTTGCTAGAAATTCTGACAAAATAAATAACTTGTTATCTTATGGAGATAAACTTCAGTAGCCCTACATGCATGACCCATTCTGTTACCCCATCATGGGGCAACTTGTCAGGAGAGAGGGGCTGAGCCTGTAAGATGAGTATTAACTATGGCATAGATAGAATTTCCCTAACTTTGACACTTTCTAAAAATTAAATCTTTCATCTTAATTAATAGCTTCTTTTTATTTCATTTTTTGCTGCAAAAGAGATACCTGGTAAGTAAAGCGTTACCCCTTAGTACATTTTTGATATGGTTGGAATTCTCATACGAATTATTGAGTATGCAATTTTACTTCTCGGGGGGGGGGTCTTTTTCTACCATCAACCTTCTTCCTGAAGTCTCTAGGAGATCCCATGACTAGAGAAAAGGGAGAAAGGGATCCAGATTTTGACTGGGCATCCTTCTTTCCATGCCTGCTTATTACTACTGTGAGAATACAAGACCCAAGTATGGGTGGAGGAATAGGTGCCTGGGGACTGCAAGCCCATTACCATGAGGAAACAGTTGATGATAAATTGTAGGACATCACTGAAGATGTTTTTGCAAGCTTGTACCTATGTATTCTAAGTGGTGAAGAACAGATCTCGTGAGATTTGCTGGAGCCAATCAGAAGCACTATTAAAACAGAATCAACATCACTCTGAGCAGTGAGCTTAGCACCTTCTCTGGAATAGTGAAAGAGAAAGAATTTATATGGGAAACACTTTGACAGCCTTCCCTGACCTGGTGCCCTCTAAATGTTGCTAGACCCCCAACTCCCATCAACCCCAACCAACAAAGTGTTGATTTCTCTCGAGAACTACAAGAATTCCTTAGTTCCTGCTGGGATTTGCTATTCACAGGCAGGAGGAGCCAACAGTGACAGCTTACTGCTTTCCTCACACAGCTGGCTTTTGCATATTTGGCACATATGCACCGCATACAGGACCTGTTTCTGCATGCAGGTTGCATTCTCTGCAACAGGGCATTTGATATTACATTGCTCAAATGCAAATATTTGGGGTTGAGATGTCCTCTGTCAGAGGGCCCAAGTACAGAACAATACACAACCTGTGTTGCAGTCACTGTGTACATTTATACCATGAAATAACCTAAAGTTCCTCATCATCGTAAGAATCATAGTACAATTCCTATCTGAACCTTCTAAACAGCAAATGAAGGATAAGTCTTTTACAAAACTCCTGTTGTATGTGTCTTAGTCAACTCCGCGTGATACTTGTATATTTCAAATTCCCCTTCATTGCTACTTGAACATAACACCTTCAGGCTTAAGGAAAAACTGACTCCTCCTCATCATAAATGTGTTATTGAATAAGTGGATTCTGTTTGGTTCTTTCCATTTGTAATCTCTAGTGGGCTGATGTTCCATGTTAACATGTGATGACTTTAAAAATTCAAATAATGTCTACACTCTGAATCTGGAGTTGTTGTGTGAATTCTGCACCAAGTGGATCCCCTGGTTTTCACCATGGCAAACATACTAAAGGAACTGTTTGTTGTGGCATTGTGAAAATGTAAGTTCATACAGCTGTTACATATGAAGGACTCCCTACACAGAAGCTTCCACACAATT
Source organism: Podarcis filfolensis (assembly GCF_964270895.1). Lineage (NCBI taxonomy): Eukaryota > Metazoa > Chordata > Lepidosauria > Squamata > Lacertidae > Podarcis > Podarcis filfolensis. The sequence continues at coordinate 50,910,075 of NC_139603.1, forward strand.
TAGGTTTAAAGCAGCCACTATGTGGCCATCTAAATTGAGATTTTTTGTTGTTAGAAATGGAAATTGAGACATTTGAGTCAGAGAGGGCTCTCAAAAAAGGGACTGTGTGCTTCTTTGGGGAAAAAATCTTAGAATATTAAACCAACAAGAAGTCAAACAGTACAGTTTGAAGGCTGTTGAAACAATTCTACATCAATTCTCCTTTATGAACTGCTTCCATTAGCTTTGTAAAAATACAACACAGTCAATGCTTTTACTGAAGCAGAATAGAGCAAGCAAATTGCACACAGAATACTTAAGAATCTAAAAAAAATGTTTTTCTAACACTCAGATCTGTTACTTCATGTAAAAGTTAAGTGCAAGTGTTTACTCAGGAGTAAGTCCCCGTTCAATGGGGATCACTCCCAGTGTGTTCAGGATTGTAGCCTTTATTTTTTAAAATATAGATTTAGAGTACAAAAATAGAATATTCCAGCTTCTTATTGACTAAATGTATTTGTGGGTGTTGAGCTTCTGTATTTGATGCACATGATAAACAATATACTTCTTAACTGTTTTTTTTGTCAAGGCCTCCCAGACCAGTCACCAGCATGAATGACACATTGTTCTCCCACTCTGTTCCCTCAGGAAGCCCTTTCACAAACAGAAGGTGAGTCCTCTTCCTGATATGTTTTCAAATAAGAGTTCTCAAATACCTGTTTTCTTGTATAACTTCTTCTCAAACTTCATGAAAGCAGTAATGGAAAACAGGCATAGAATGCTCAATATCTTCATTGTTTTAAACTGAGAAACTAAACTTATTTGTTACATTAAAATCTCCACTTTTCTTCCAACTCTGCTTTGTTTCATCAGGTTCGCTACATCCTGTGCTTTCAAACCATGCCCTGGGTTCAGAGATGCACGTGAATACAGGGACATAACATCTCCACTCCAAATCACTGATTTGTTGGAGGCAGAATGAGCAACAACCTCAACAACTCCTTTTTTTTCTCCTTCCTCCTCCTCTCACAATCCTCCCTTGGTTATTAAGCCAGTTTTCTTTGACTAACAAACTAAGAAACAGCAATTTAAGTATTCTATACAAACCAGGATTGTAAACCATAGCTGGATCCTAGTTTGCAATCCTGGTTTGTAGGGAACACTTAAATCAGTCTCCTGGCTTGGAAATCACAGGGAAACTGTGATATAACAAACCAAGAAGTTACCTCTGAAGATGAGTATACAAGATGAGGAAAGATGAGTCATTGAGCTTGCTATTCATTCTCCAACATAGCATTGTTTGTTGAAATTGAAGCATTGAGTTTGATCCATAGAGTTGCTCGTTTAGGTGCTTTTTTCCTTTTTTTATTTTTTTGTTCTAGTGTCGCAGAATTAGGGATGTTTGGGGAACTCAGTCTTTGCAAATTCAGATATGAACTGACCTGATCCACACTTCCTGGACTAATGTGCAGATGAAAATATAGCTACCCATTGCATTTAGCAGGTCTTGACAAACAAACGATCATGTATGTTTTAAAATGCATGTTTTAAGAGGAAATACATTTTAAAATACATATTTAAATGTGATTTTTATGTGCGTGCATGCAGATTTCTTTTATTTTTTAAAAAATCACAGATTTGGAAATGGGCTGCAATGCATCTACAGGTGAACCCATGCAAAAATTACATGGACCAGAGAGAGAATGATCCGTTCATCTCTAATCAATCCAAGTCAACTGTGACCATAGAGATTAGCAGTAGGACTGGTTTGAGAAGCGTGGCCACAGTATGGAACGGGTTGGGATGCAATCCATAATCAATTTAATCCAGAGGGTTGAAGCTTCCACAAGATACATCTGAAAGTATCCTTAGAAGCAGACTGTAGGCACATAAATACCAAGGAACAGATGAGGACCTGCTGCCAAGTTGTTCTGATATGAAAAAACACACACAATGATTTAAGGATTCTATGTAAGCTGAATCCTGGCAAACACCCACTTATTTTGTGTTTCTTGATAGCTTGCCACTGAGATGGTTTAAGTCACCCTTCACAATTCCTTTTATTGCCCCTCTAACCTGTCATTTGCTCTTTTGGAGCAGGGCTTGCTCAGTCCCTTCCACTTCACTGTCTTTTTCACAATTTGCTCCCTCCTTGCTGCTCTTGCTTCTTTTCTCAGACTCTATTCTAACTTTTCAATCACTCACTATCCTCCTACGGCCTTTAATTGCATCCACTTCTTTGCCTCTAGCCTCCCCCTCTTTCCCCCTAACCAGTGTTTTTTTCTTTCTCTGCACTGCTTCACTTATACTCCTTTCTGGCTGTGTCTCAATTTCTCTGACCATCTCTCCTCACTTTCCCTCCTTCAGATCTTCTGCTCCTGTTGTATCCATTCTGCATTTATTAAGCTGCAGGTTAGATGTCTCCATGTCTTACAGAGCATTGCTCTGCCCCACCCCAGGGGCAGACTTTGATAATATAATGCCCTTGGCACGAACAAAATTGGGCACATCCCCCAAATATGTCTTATTTTCACAATAATTCATTTTGGCACAGTTGCTTTTTAATGGATCGATATGGTGGTATTATTATTAATAATAATAATAATAATAATAATAATAATAATAATAATAATAATAATAATTTGTGCCCCCTCAGCTCAGTGCCCAGTGTGGGCGAAGCACTTGCACTGCCCTAAATCCAGTGCTGCCTACCTAATATGATCCACCTGGCTTGCCTCCCTGATAGCAGGGCAATATGTTTGCCATCCTTTGTGTATTTAAGTAAAGGAAGATTCCAAGATGTTTGCTGAAATGGCTTGCTGGGCAGGATTGAGCCTCTATGCTAGCTTCCCAGTAGGTTGGCCACGATTGCTTCCCAGAAAAGGAACAGTGACAGGGAGGTTGGCCCAATGCACTGGCAGGAGCACTGGATTGGCTCTGCCTGAGTGTTTGCCCTGTGCCAACCTCCCTCCCACTCGCCACTCTCCATCCGAATAAGCAACAGCAACCCACTTGGCCAGAAATCCAGCATAGCAGCTTTGCCTCACCTGGTAAGCTGTTTCTCGATGTTTGTATGCAAAGGTTGATTGTACTCCATGTTCAGGTACTATGAATTGGGCATGGATGAAATAACAACTTCCTAGGTGCAAGGAGGCTTATTACTTGAATATTGAGGTTCAGTCCCCTTTATTGCCAGCCAAGTTTTGTTATCCATGTCAACTGTTGTCCTATTCTGTGATGGATCCCAGAGGTCACTTGTCTACATTTTCTTTGAACCTTATGATTGTTTCCCTCTCCCAATGACATCTCAGTGAATTAATGTGCAGTTTGATCCAATCGTGGTGGGGTGGTGTGTGTGTGTGTGTGTGTGTGTGTGTGTGTGTGTGTTGCTTCCAGTCCTTATTAATTTGAAACCTTCATTTGTTCATTCATTCATTTATGTCAGTATCCTATCCACTATGGCTGTAAACTAAATGCTTTCCCCACCAAACGTATCCCCATGTATTTCTGTTTGCACAGACTGTTAATGAGATTTCATTGTTTGAATCATTCAGGTTACATGAGGGTATAAATGTAGCCAGTCCTGTGGCTGATGAGCACTCTCTTATAAAGCTGTATGTAAATCAGCTTCACAACAATTTACGGTCAGTATAAGAAGAGCACTAAACTACTAACTGATGTAGTTCTGTAGCTAGTACATTAAAATCAGTACATTAATATATTAGTCATTCTTCAGAAGTACTAACGGGGGTTGTTTTTTAGACAAAGGAATACTGTGGTTTTAATGAGACTTCAAATGGATCTCATGCTGAGCTTGAACCGTCCTTTTATCTTGCATTTTGCACAGGGCAAGTATTTAAATGAATAACATGCACTTGCCACAGTTTAACCCTTAGGTCTGCTGACCTGTCTAGTTTAATTTTAGTGCCTTTCCTCCAAAACGCAGCTCAAAAAGAAGCTACATAATCCTCACAAAGGCACACCAATTCACACAGGGATGTAGCTTCCCACATATAGTTGAGGTTGGCTTGGCAAACCAGTTACAGAGTGGGCAATGTTAAATTATGTACAATCAGCACAGCTGTGAGTGATGCCTCTCAGTGTCCCTAATAGCCAAGTGGACCCACTAAGGACTACAGAGGGTTAAAATAGAAGTCGTTTTAATGGTGTGTTCGAGTTCTGTGCTTGGGATTCCCCATACATTTTTCTTTACAAAAGCAACTGCAGTGGCTCTGATCCAGACTGACAGCATGGGGATAGGATTTAACCTTTTCATCTGGTGCTGTTTCCCTGCTGAAATATATCACACATACACTGCAGCTTGTCACTGACGCTGCCATTTGTGAAGAGACATTGAAATATACTGTAAACATTTAAGTAGATGGTTAGTTGTGCAGAAGTCTTATTTTAACATAAAACTTGGAAATCTATAAAACCTGCCTTTTATCTCAGCAGTCCTGGGTGTTTCTTGAATGTTATTACATATATTCTGTTGTTTGTGACCCTGACTTACTAAGAAGGTAACAAAACAATATAGTAAAATAGCAGCATCAGCATCTTTTATGTTATAGTAGTGAAGAAAGCCTCGCAGTAAGTGTGAAATGCCTGTATAAAATCAATGCATTTAATATCACTTGAGTTCACTGTACACCACATATCTCTTGCTCTTTGTTCACTGTGGACATTATATTTTAGAGGAGCTGTACTCTTTGACAATAATTTACTATCCAGTGTAATGAAATCTAATAGTCTATGTTGCTCTTTCACTTTACTTCCCATAAATATTTTTCCCATGGAATTCTAGTGTATAGCACTGATTCATACATTCATCAGTGATGCTCAAATAACATGGTGCTCAAATAACTTCCACATAAATATTCTGGTGTTGCCCCTATTTGTATGGTGAAACTACCTGTTCTTCATCCCCTACTTGTGGGCTTCCCAGAAGCACCTGATTGGCCTGATTGGTTAAAACATGTTGACTAGATGGACCTGTTGGTTTCCTCCAACAGGGCTAAGTTTATGTTCTTAGTCACGTATATGCAATTTTGGAGGTCTAGGAACAAGCATAAAAAACTGCATGCATGAACCATGCCTATCTTGATTTTTCACATACTTAATTAAAGCCAGTAAGTCCACAGAGGGAATTTTTACAAGTGATGTCAAGAGCAAATTTTATCACTTGTGAATTACTGTGACATAGATATTGAGCTGTAAACTCACTTTAAATTGGGCCAAGGGCTCAGAATATGAATATAAATGTGAATTTTAAATGTTTGATGCACTGTTTTGTTTATATGTGAACGGGCACAATCGTGAATGGAAATTTTAGTGCCAATTCTGTGCTCTTAGGTTAGAAGTGGAGAAATTATATAATGATGCAAATGTTCAGAAAGTAGCTTTGTAGCATCTATGCAGATATGTGAAATTTTAATGATGGTTTCTGCATGCCATGTACAAACACCCCTATTTTGAACACTGGGTGTTAGACTCAAAGTTACTTTGTTAAACCCCTGGGTGCTTTTTCTGGGACAGAATTATTATTATTTTTAAAGCATGATATTTTCTCTCCTGGTAAAAGCAACTAAGAGGTTACTGGTCAAAATGTTTAGAAACAACAAGCTTGGACAAGGACCATAAATGATCCAGTTAACTGTGAGTGTTAGACTCATTTCAGAAAATGGTAGATGTCACACTCTTTCTGTTAGATAGCTAAAAGCATACTCATGCCATTTTTATAACTGAACAACTAAAACCAAACTGTTACGTCAAACTGATATAAAATGTAAGTTAAGATAGGAAGAAGTGAATGTGTGCACACACAATAAATTGTCAGTCTTCAAAGTAATGGAATATCATCTACACTTCCATTAATATATTATGGACATGATCTAATTGTGAAACTAACCCCATGAGCCCAATGAGTCTTTAAACGTGTGGGTTTTTCCTGAGCAGGAGTTGCCTATGTCACATAACTGAGGAGACTTTTATCGTGGCTAGTCTTATCCTCTGGTCATTACTACCATTTTGTGGGACTGAATTCCATATCTGAACTGTATTTGTCTGTACTGACATTCCAATTCACCTTTACTGGATTGCATGGATTCTAGAACAATGAGAGAGGGGGAAATAAATCTTGCTATCCATACTTTGAATACTTATATACTCCTCTACAATGCCCACTCTGTTTCCAGACTAAAAAATTTCAGGTGTTGTAAAGTTTCCTCTTTCCAGTCCTGTGATCATTTGCCCTTTTCTGTACCTTTTCCACCTGTACAATATCATTTTTGAGGTAGCATTTGTATAGTCCATATCAGCTAATGCAATGCTAGGCTAGCTCCCAAGCCTTATTATTAAAAGAGAGAGTGATAATAGCATCTTCTGGGCCTGGGATAGGGAGCCTTAGTATGTCCCTTATTGTGTTAATGTTGGAATTATGCCTTGTTTAACTAGGTTGAAACAAGATTTCTCTTCCATAGCTTAGCTACTGCCTTCTATTAATATCAAAGTATGTTTTAAAAACACACACCCTTTTTCAGGGCATGTTTGCGACTGAGAAAAGATTTCACTGATACAGTGCTAGCACAAATATTTGTAAGGAAGCAAGATCACTGGCAGTCTGAGAAGTCTAGAACAGGTGGTGATTTTTCTCACCTTCATAGGAATATGGCATCATTTTGATTTGCTATGTTACTTAAATACTGCCTCTCTTTGCACTTTTATTCAGTTAGTTGATGAAAAACGAATGTCAACATACAAGTTACATGATATAGCTGAGAGCTGAGATGAAATCTCTCAGAACATATTTTTCTGAAATGATTTCTGGGACATTTCTTTTTCTCACCTAACTAGAAAAAGCATAACAGCTCAGGAGAATTTTACCTAAATATTCTCAGCACTTTTTTGTGTCTGGTGGTTGCTGTCTACCTGCTTCCCTTGCCCTTGCCCCCACCATACAATGCACCAGAAAAATATACTAGTTCCAGTGCATTACAGAGAGTGCGAAATAGATAGCCTATTTGTACACAGCTGTAGATAATCACCATGTTGGAGAGTTTTTTGCTTGCTTGGGGGATTCCCCCACCTGCATTCTACAATGGTATGAATGCACCACATTGACACAGAGATCTGTGCATGCATGGTAAGGCCACCCATGCTGCAAAAGCCTGTGTCACCTACAAGATAAGTAGAACTGGAGACTGGAATCTGTTTCAGATTCTAGAAGCATGAAAGAAAGTCCACAGATAGATAACTTTTCTGAAGTGGTACTGAGTGGTGAACATAACCAGGAACAAACACTGTATCATTTGTAACCTGACGTGTTCACCAGGATCCTGTGGCCTAGATACAGATATGCCCCCCCCCCCAATGTGCATATGAAGTGCTGCTCATCTACTGAAATTTGAAGACTTAGATTGTGTGCGTGGAACAATTCTCCTTTACATAGAACATTCCCAGTATTAAAAAGAATAGCATATTCCCTTGCACTCATGGAGTTCCAGCTGAACAATGGAACGCCACAGTTTTTCATATAATTCCCACTATGTGAAGCAGATATCACTGATTTCATGGGAAACTGCTTCCAAATTAGTGTGCTAAAATATTCTCTTCTAAGCCATCCATTTCAATGGAACCCAAACAGACTTCAGTCCCCATACTTTAGTAAGTAAAGGGTTCTCCTCCATTATACCACAACTACTTTAATCGCCTCTTATACGATGTTGTAAATGGAGAAATCCATTCCTCTACATGGCACACAGCCCTTTGGCTATAATATGCATCTTATTTATAATAGCTGGCATGAAAAGATTGTTATGGAATGGAGAAATCGGAATGGAAAACCTGGAGCTGAAAAGAAAGTATTTATGCCGTGTTTCAGAATTGCATCAAGAAATGTTGTTGTGGTTCTGTATATATTTAAACATAAAAATGCAAACGTAAAAGAATATAGTAACGAATAAGCATGGTAGAGCACTATATAAGATCGTAATACTTTCCTATGTTTAAATCAGAGGTCATTTTAAAAATATTTGTTCAATGTGAACATTTTCTTGGAGATCATCCATAACGGGGAGAATATCCTTCTATAATGGCAAAGAGAAGAACTGTGTCTTAACTTCATCCCCACCCCGCCTAGCTGAAATGCTACCCTAGAAAATGCTTTCTAAAGAGTTGGCAGCATAAAGTCTCACTCCACACAGTACGTGGCTTGCAGCTTAACAAGTTAAGGCTGCAAACCTAAATGTACCTTCCTAAGCTCCAATAAGCTTGGTGGATTTTATTTTCAAGTGGATATGTGTAGGATTGCAATTTAAATAGGGTTTCAGAAACCATTTTGGCAGAAGCTTATGATGTATCAGCTTCCTCTAAAATGTTTATAAATCAAAGAAGTAGACTTGTAGAAAATCACCATTCTGTTTTGTACAAATCTGATAATCCGTTTTAGATTTTTAGAGCAATTTTAGCATTATCTGTTATTTAAATCACTTACCTATGTTGTAGAGTTCAGTGGATTTCAGCCTTCATGGTTTACTGTCTTAGTTGTCCTGTCTCATTAACTAGCTCTCCTTACAAGAATAATGAAGTAGAGCAGAACAAATTGCTGGCTAGGGCTGCTCCAGCTTTTTTGAAAGGCAAAGGGTAAGTTTTAAAAAGTGCATCAGTAGCTTGCACTAACACAACTAAAGCAAATGCCTTCTCCTCTGATTATACTGTGCATTCCACAAAACATATCAATGGCAGAATTTTAATTTCCTCATAATTTATCTGCCAGCTGGATTAAGCACAAATAAACAGAGGCATATGAAATATAGTAGCACACGAGGTCTTGCTATGACATCTTAAAATACAGGTAATTCTACATTTTGATGTAGATTTGTGTATGCTTAGTTAAATTTTGCACTTCAGTCCTAAGAGCCAATCTATACAGATCAACCGATAATGGAGTGCACAGTTCGTAGGACTGTAGCATTTCATTCTGTATTGGGGAAATCGGGTGTTGTAGCTGCTTGGGCGCCTGGGGTGGTATGAGCTGCCCACAGGGCAGGGCGAGCAGAGCTTTCATGGAGGCCGCCTCCCCCTCAGCTGTAGGGCAGATGCAAGCCTCAGGTTGCTGTTTCAGGCAGCTTGGAGCCTGCAGGCACCCGAGCCACCACATTACTCCCAGGAGAGACATGTGGCTTGCGCTGTAAGTGCCGCCCCCACAGTTTGGTGCCCAGTGCGCCCCCACCCCCCAAGCTATGCCTCTGGCGGAAATCACATGTTTGTTTGACCCCCTTGCATCAAAACATACCCAGCCACAAAAACCTTGCACATTGTGTGAGAGTGTTCTAACCTAACCACTAGTTTGCTGGGTCCAAAAAAACATTTTGCATGGGCAAGCATTCTGACATGAAGTCTTCTACATATCATTTGAAATGGTTCGTTCTAAGAACTGTGTCATGTGGTTGTTGGTTTGTTTCTTTTTGCATGTGTAGATTGGCTTGCCTGACTGAAGTCAGCTGAATTCCCCTTTAAAATAAGTGTGCTTAGTATTTGAGCTAAAGGTTGGCAATTTCTTATATTCTAAGTTATGCTTCATTGTAGCACTAATCCAAGGCCAGATCCTGCATGGTCCTTGAGCATCTCTGCTGCTTTAGTTTTTGTAGGTGCTGATATTCTTGTCTTGCAGGCCCACTTTCTTAATATCTCTAAGTTCTACCTTGATTGGATCGAATTGATAACCATTTCAACACTTGTTTTATGAAGAGAGAAAAAATACATTTGACTGCTCATTTACAAATTCCCATTTCACACTCTTACTTGCTCCTGCTTTCTCTGTTTATTTCTCTTTGTCTGTCCGGACTATACCCTTTTCCCCCCAACCCTGTTTCAGGTTACAGTATAGCCTCGATGTTGCAGACAGGCTGGCTGATGAACATGTTCTCATTGGGTTGTATGTCAACATGCTCCAGAACAACACCTCACGGTTAGTGCAGGCTGGGCACCTTGGTGGGGAACTTTAGAGACGAATCCAGGCCATTACAGAATGCAACTCCTCAAAGGACTGCGCAGAAACTAAACTGACTGGCCTGGTCCTCATTCTATTGGATTTCAGCAGTGTTAAATATTACAAACAGTAGAATCACTACCATGCACATTGATTTGTGTTAGTCTCTAAAAGGCAATCATTAGTGTGCTTATCAATATTATACATACTCTGACCCATTTATCCTACTAACTGATCAACTGGGTGACAATCTACATGAGCCACCACAGAACTGCTGCATATGTAAGAAATATTCTGAAGTTTCTTTTTGTGTGAAATCTGTATGAAAATTCTCACATCCAGTTGTCAAAGGCAAAATGATTTCACTGAAAAGACACACATGACCACCACTCTTCAGTTCACATAAAGTGTATGTTCATCATTACATATTGATCTACAACTTTCTTATATGGAAGTGACATCTGAATGCCTTGATGAATAGGCAGCATTAAATCCAAATACAGTAATCAGCATAATTAGGTGTTTTTTCAGATTGTACTGTTGGCAGTGGTTGTTACTAATAATTGTTTCTTTTGTGCTTTTAATGTGCATATTGCTTTCCTGGCTTTATGCTGTTTATACCTAAAACAGTCGTTTCAGATAAAGACAGTTACTTATCCAAGCATCCAAGGGGTTCATGGCTAAGCAGAAATTTCATCTCAAATCCCTCAGGTCCAGCACCCTATCAGTTAGTCCATGCTAGAGTGTGTAGGACAGAATGCACAGATTCAAGTATTCTTTGGAGTATTTTTCCAAGTGAAGAAATACAATGGTTGAATAAGAGGACTTTTTATTTGCCTGCTCTGTTGCCGCTGTAGAGCTGTACGTTAGACTGATCTCAAAAGCAGTTGATAAAAGGTTGGTTGAAAGCATGTGGTGGTCCACCCTATAGTGTCTACAGAATAATGAAGGCTCATGAAGTATTTAAGGTATGGGATCATGACTGAAACTTGGTTTTGGATTCTGTAAAACACAGCAGTATTTAAAAGGACGTCTTTTTCCATGTAAGACTGAAAAGCTCCCTGTGTTGTGACATGTGAATATATCCTTTTGCATGGTTAGATAACTGATGGCTATTTTCTGAACAGAGTGTTCTGGTATAATAAGCCGCCCTTCTCTGTCTATGCTTCTTGCTAGCTATAGCCATTTACTTGTCAATTTTTTTTAATCAGTCAAATTGAGGCCCATTCCTTTTTGTATACACTTGCTAGATGGAGCTGATGTAGTTTGAGTCCACATGCTCAGTGCGCAGAAGAAACTGTGTGCCATGATAAACCCTTAAATTGAATGCTTTTGAAGGTTTGGATGGGTAAAGAAACAATGAAATGTGTAGTGCAAAACGTATGATTATTGACATTCAAAGATTTCAGTATTAACGTACTTGATTGAAAAGAGCACCAGTCATTCCCATTATATTAACAGGCAAAATTAGCTAACAGACTTAACCATGTATTACATAATGCTTTGTGGTAAGGAGTGGAGAAGTGCATAGTTCTGAATATTTAAGAGCTCAGGCAATATGTTATTCCTGAGCATTATATAATTTTTATAGACTGGCATCAGTCCTGATACTGTCCATCTGCTAATGTCTGTGGTTATGCATTTAATTGGTAAGTGCATTCTGGCCATAACGTTTTTGTACAGCAGGCCACAAAGTTCCCAGCTCTAACTAATAATGGTCTGCCGCTTGCAGTCTAAGGAAGCAAAACCACTGTTCACTATGTCCACTGATACTAGGACCAGAAGCAATTTATTTGAAATTGCAAAGAGACAAACTTAGATAAAGGTTTAGGGCAACTTTTCATAACAAGTAATGGAGCATGCAGAGTAGAGACAATTGGGAATCTTCCATTGCCATTTGAATGCAAGCCACAGCTTTATCCAATACAGGTCTGATTGCTATTCAGTGTGGTAGCAAATGATCACATGTAGCAGCAATGACTGATACTGCCACAGTGCATGTGGTCCATTTCCAAAAGCCATTATCATCCTAATGAAATACTAACACTAAAAAACAAAAACAAAAAATCCTCAAATAAAGCAAAACAGCATATCTTCACAGATGCTAAAATAACATTAGTTCTGAACTCTACATACTGTACAGCCTCATCCAAATGGTCTGGGAGGCATCAGTGATATTGAATGGATTGCTAGCTGCCCTAGCCTGCTGTTGTATGTTTAATGCACAGAATTTCTGAAACTTTTATGGCATGGAAATAATATCACTTGCTAATCTTGGTGCATCAACCTTCTGCTAAGAGACGTATTTACAGCAGCCAGTTGAAAAGTTGACAACTCCAAGGATACTTGCAGTTAAATAGGAGTAATGTCCCCAGAGGGCTGCACTGACATGAGGGACATAAATGAATTCAATCAATCAAGATATTTGAATAACCAAGATTGAGGCATGTTGGTTCCATAAACATTTTTCTCATGCAAATTTCAAAAATGAAATGTACTTTTAACTTGCATTTATTTTTGGCATGTGGGCACGGGGAGTAATTTTCCTTCAAATCAGAGTGGCTTGTGTTTACTGGAGTGTGGGTGTCTTTGTTTCCTTTCCCAGGCAAGTGTGATATGACTAATTTGTTTGAGCCATCTGAGTTGACTTCGGGTGAATTAGCACACTCTAGTAGTCTCAGAAAATCTTTCAACTGAGAAATAGCTAGTGGTGTTGTCTTGCCCTTTCCCACATATACAAGTATATATCAAAATAATACATAGAATTACTTTCTCCCACAAACTTCCAACCACAGTGTCCAAGTGTACGTTCACATGTTCTGTTGTCATGACAGCAAACAAGTGATGGGATTGTTACCTCTTGACTTGCCTAAAGGAGAGGATGTATAGGATTGTTCTAGTTTTCCATCCTATCTAATGACTTTTTTCACTACAAGAAGGATTTGGGATACCCCTGGCCTTTCACAGCATATTTGGAAGCAGTTTTGCGACAACAATCAGCTTCCACCCCCCCCCACCCCCATTCAGGCACATTTCGTATTGGAAACCTTTACTTTCTCCCACAATTCAATAGGCACGATTAGGCATGCATGGATGATTTGGAAGGAAGGATCCTGCCTTCAGCACCAGACTCTGTGGCAACTGTGGTGCAGGTTCAGCCTTTCTTCCTTATTTGTGACTAACTGCTATCTACTCTTAATGGGGAAAAGTAGAATACTTTTCTTGGGGACAATCTTGCACCTCCTCCACCCTTCCCTTATCGCAGTTCGCACAATTCAAACCATGGCTTATTGGGAACAAGCAAATATGTGGGTTCCTAGAAAGATCACAACCACATCACTCCTCCTCCAGTTCTGCTGCACTGCTGTGAGCTAAGCCTTGATTTGGTTTAGTGTTACATTCAAACTTAGGCTTGATCTCCCCAAGGTTTGTTCTATGGCTTACTGCTCTTGATTTGTCACAAGCCTAACTCTGGATGTACTGCTAGGCCAAACCTTGGCTTATCTTATAGCAGCGCAGCAGCAGTAGAACCAGAGGAGGATCAACATGGCCACTGTCTTCTCCCCAGAAACCCCATGTTTGCTTGTGTGTGCTGTGCCATGATTTTGCTTAGCAGTGTGTGTGTGAACCAGGCCACTGTGGTCACAGTGTATCTGTATGTATAAAGGACACAGACATGGGTTGCATCTCCAACAGTGTCATTGTGGGCCCTTCATCTACTCTGCCTTGCCATGCTTATTTTCTTGAACACAATCTATTGATTTTTTAAACTTAAACTTGTCATATATGCCGGTGCTTAATTAAAAACTATGTGACTGAAAATTTTGCTTCTAATAAGTTGTCCTGAATGAAACACTTATCTTCACTCTTCCTCAAGTGTTGTTTCTTCCACATTTTTTATTCAGTTTCAGTTTTTATACATGCACCATTTAAGCAGATGGTTTTACTGAAGGATGAATCCATTCTCATGGGGGTGGAGGAGAGAGAGAGAGAGTCTGTAGCAAGACAATCTAAACCATACACAGAATTCCCAGTGGTCTCTTACCTTGCATTTAGAAAACAGTGTGTTGTAATGTAGAAGATAAAATTTGCAGAACTTTGCCTCATCCCAGATTCAAAGAGAAATCTTGCGTTATCAACAAAGCTGAAGCATTTAAATATATCAAAAAGTTTCATATGAAGGAAAATCTCATACAAATACATGCCCATATGCCTCATAACTGTATTAATTTTTAATTGGAGTAGTCCTGGTTAAAGAATTGTTATTGACATTAAAACCAGCATGCTTTACTTCATTTAATCAGTAGTTTAGGCTGCAATTCTAAACACACCAGGGAGTCGGTCACATTAGAGTGGGACTTGCCTCTGACTAAACATTCATGACTTTGCACTGCTAATTCAACTGAAAGCTATGCAACACAATTCTGTTTAGCAGGAAGTCAGTCCCACAGTGCTCAGTGGGGCTTTGCCCCATGGAACAGAGCAGAAAAATGGAGTCTTAGGCTGCAATCCTATACCCATTTACCATGGCATAAGCATCACTGAGCTCAGTAGGACTGACTTCTGAGCAGTCAATAACCATTAATAAATTATAATAAAAAAGGACTGTCAACCAGTTTAATTTAAATTTAATCCATTTATTGACAGTTCATCTATTAATTTATGTATCACCAGAGCATAATTATAGGTACTCTTTCATTACCGTAAAGACAGTGTGAGGAATCTTAAAATCTAATAAACTAGGGTTAAAATCCTGGGGTTGTAACTAAGGTTACACTTACCTAGGAGTAAGTCCCATTGAACTTAATGGGGCTTACTTCTGAATAGATGTGCATAGAATTGTACTGTAAAGTTACCACTCATTGTTAGGAATCGATATATTTAATGTTTTCTTCAATGTTCAATGTTACAGTAATATATTCGAATTGCAGTAGCCTGAAAGAATAAGCAAATGTGCCTTTAGCTCCCTTTGGGAGATAGTTATAACATGTTCACGTAACATCAAACATGAAAGAAGATATTAAAGATACTTCATCTTCTAAAGAAACATATTTTACCTTCAAAGATAAGCTTTCCTGAAGGAGGAAAATAAGTTTACTTGATTTTTTAAAATTCAAAATGGCAAAGAGGCCATGCTGGAAACATAAGAAAAGCCCTGCCAGATCAGCTCCAGGTCCAACATCCATTTCCCTAGCGTAGCCAGCCAGATGCTTTTGGAAAGTCCAAAAACTGGCCAGGAAAGCAACTGTTTGCCCTCCTCTAGTATTTCCCATGGTGTTTAGAGGTATACTCTCCCTGAACTTGGGAGCTGCATTTAGCTGGAATGGTTTATAGCCACTTATAGACTTCTCCTCCATGAACTTTGTCAAATCCCCTTTCGAAGCTGCCTCTGTCAGCACATATCATAGCATCTTTTAGCCGTGAATTCCATAAGCTAATTGTGCAATATATTAAATACTTCATTTTGTCTGGCCTGATTCAACTGCCAGGGAATTTCACGAAGTGATCTTGAGTGCTAGAGTTTCAAGAGAGAGTAATTTTCCTCTGTCCACATTCTCCACACGATTCATAGTTTTATTGACCTCTATTATGTAACTTTTTTTTATATAGGTTACGGAATATTTTCCTCTTGACCTATATATTAATGTCTCTCCCGCTTTTCCTTGCCCTTCCCTCACAACAGTTTGCTCGACAGCCCAAACCGTCTAGATGAAGAGCACAGACTGATCGCAAGGTATGCAGCAAGACTGGCAGCCGAGACTACTTCATCAGTAAGTGGCTTTCATTAGGAGGAGGTGGTTTTGTTTTGTTTGAACTTGCTGGAAAAAAAGGGTTGAGGAAAGCTACCACTATCCCCTGAGATAGGCTTGTTTACATAGGAGGAACTATCTCTAGCCATGCTGAAAGATTGATTGGCACAAGTCTAGAAGTCACTGCAATCTATAATAATAACAACAACAACAACAACAACAACAACAACAACAACAACAACAACAACAGTAATTTATTTCTTATACGCCACCCATCAGCAGTCAAATGCTCTACCACTGAGCTATACCCCCATATACCCCACCCATCTGGCTGGGTTTCCTCAGCCACTCTGGGTGGCTTCCAACAAAAGATTAAAAATACATTAAAACATCAGTCATTAAAAACTTCCCTAAACAGGGCTGTCTTCAGATGTCTTCTAAACGTCAGATAGTTGTTTATTTCTTTGACATCTGATGGGAGGGCGTTCCTGGGGGGGCCACTACCGAGAAGGCCCTCTGCCTGGTTCCCATAACTTCACTTCTTGCAGTGAGGGAACCGCCAGAAGGCCTTCAGCGCTGGACCTCAGTGTCCGGGTTGAATGATGGGGGTGGAGACACTCCTTCAGGTATACAGAACCAAGGCTGCTTAGGGCTTTAAAGGTCAGCACCAACACTTTGAATTGTGCTCGTAAATGTACCGGGAGCCAATGTAGGTCTTTCAAGACTGGTGTTACGTGGTCTCGGCAGCCACTCCCAGTCACCATTCTAAAGGCACATGACTACTCAGAAGGAAGTTCTACTCAATTCAGTGGTGCCTGCTCCCAGCTGAGGTGGGTTAGGATTGTCGCATTAAAGTTGAAGATTGGAAATACTGACATCTCTGTGAGCATACATGATTTCTGGCTGCTACCACAGCAAATGCTGAATCTCGGAGGCTGCTTTGGCAATACTGCAGGGGCAAAAGCAAAATCCAAGGCCCATCTGCCACATATCACCCTTAGGACAAGAGGGTCCTTAGCGGCAGGTAGGGTTCCCCATCACCACTACTGTTCACTTTGTCCTTTCATCCTCCAAAACATATTCCTGCAAGTATCACAGGCTGAGAATGGGGTTTCTATTTCCAGGCCTTGGATTGCCTCAGAGAAATGATCCAGGTTTTGAGGGCTCAGGTTATTTCCAAGCTAATCCAAGGGGACTTTGGAAGAACTCAGTCATCCCTAAAATAGACCATGATTTCCAGTTAATGACAGACATTATTCCCCCATCATTGCTGCATGTGCAGCACAGTTTCTCACTGTAAAGGCTACTTATCATGCTCATCATACTGTGAGACTTGTCTCTGAAAATTATTACATGACAGTTAAAGGAAAGTCACTACGGCTGTAGAGAGAGTTTTCTTGCATCAGTGGAACAAAATATTGGGTAGTGCCACCAAGCAGAGGTTTTTCAAGAGGTTTTTCAGAGGTGTTGTGCCACCCAGCAGAGGACCTTCTCCATCTAGGAGAAGAAAGTGAGATCACGCTCATTATGACTTATTTGCTAAACTCTTGGGACAGTAAAATCACTTGACTCCATAGCTACTTATGTGCAATTCTGATTAAAATACAGCCAGTGAATACATTCAGAGCATTAGTTAGTCAGATTTTGTTGGGTATGTTTCAAGTGCTGTGGCCTCTGGCCTCTGTGATGCTGTCATTCCCCAACTGACCCTGTTCAATAAAGCCAGGACTGCTTCAGCTGTGCTAGTATTCTATTGATAGTTAGCAAATAATGAGCTTCTTCCCCCTCCCCTTGTTACTCATCTCAGTTGTCTTCAAAATGGGAGGGGAACAGCAGATTAATAATTATTATTATTATTTAGTAGTAGTATTATTATTTATACCCCGCCCATCTGGCTGGGCTTCCCCAGCCACTCTGGGCAGCTTCCAACAAAATATTAAAATACCGTAATACATCAAATATTAAAAGCTTCTCAAAACAGGGCTGCCTTCAGATGTCTTCTAAAAGTCTGGTAGCTGTTGTTTTCTTTGACATCTGGTGGAAGGGCGTTCCACAGGGCGGGCGCCACTACCAAGAAGGCCTTCTGCCTGGTTCCCTGTAATTTGGCTTCTCACAGTGAAGGAACAGCCAGAAGGCCCTCGGCACTGGAACTCAGTGTCCGGGTAGAATGATGGGGGTGGAGACGCTCCTTCAGGTATACTAGGCCGAGAGTGTGCATCTTGTCTATAGCTTTGCCACTGGAGCACCAGCTACAATGATGTGGACAATGCCAATGGCCAAATATTATCCTGACTTTTTGATTACTGGTGTCGTAAACCAAGGAGTGCTTCTGTCATGAGGAGGAGCAGGGAGGGAGATTGATCGCAAGGTCTTCTGAGGAAATTCTTAACAGATACTGTCAATTAACCAAGTGGTTATGAGAGAAGTGTGACTGGATGGAATGAAGTCCAAAATAATTTATGTGGGCCAGAAATCAGTTAATTGCTAGTCACTTTCAGTGCAGTGTCTCAGATGTATGTATTTGGTTCTTCCACCCAATATCACACAGTGGACTTTTGGTCACACAATTGGATTTCCCTTTCTTCTTCTTTTCCTCAACCCTCCAGAGCACATTTTGTGGGTGTGCAGAAGGCTGCAGGGGAAAAGGGAATGATGGGAATTTCAGTTTTATTTTTGTATTGTGTGGACCACCTTGAGTTTCTTTGAAAATCAGGCAGCGTATAAATTTTTGAAATTAATTGAAGTTGAATAAACACCTTTAGCCCCTATATTACACAAGCATTGCTGTACGATATCAGTCATATGGTTAATATGTGTATGAATACAGAAAGGACAAAAGATGGGCATGTCTATCTTTAAACAATATACTTTTATTTGCCATTGTTATTGACATGAACAACCTGTCTTCCAGCAACTGCAACAGCAACCACAACCACAACCACAACAGAGAGGTGCTCCAGATATCTCATTCTCTATTGATGCTAATAAGCAACAAAGACAGCTTATTGCAGAACTTGAAAATAAGAACAGGTAAGAGTCTGTTATAACCTACCTCCAAGCTAAATGTATGTCTGCAGATAGAAACAAAATGTATCAAGTATCAAGGCAGAGTTGACCAAAACTGTGGTGAATCTATCATGAGGGAACCTATAGATACAGTATAATACACTGGGGCTACTGTTTGTTTCCGGATTTTGGATTTAATTTAATAAGGAATGAGACAATCTGTACTTAAATAGTACCTCCTAGTTGCAGCATCTGAGCTTTCAGTTTTTCCATGGAGCAGATTTTGAGGCTGTGTGAAGAGGTACCTCTCTTTGGGATGGGGAGGGGGGAGGCATCTCAGAGACCAGGGGCAGCAGCAGAGGCTGCCTGGAGGACTCCCAGTGAGAGGAGAGGAAGCTGAGGGAACACTCCACAAGGGAGGGTGCTTGAAAACGGGTGAGAGGCTGCCAGCTCTGCAGGCAAGCGGTGACATAACTTGGCTCCTGAGCCCCACAAGGGTGCCACAGAAAGAATGTAGTTGGTCAAGGGAAGCATGGACTCAAAAAAATTGAAAACCTCTGCCCTAGCACAACAAATACATAAAAAGAAGAAACAGACACTTTGTGGTTTGTTAAGTGATGGGGAAATGCATTGAAAAGTGTGAGATGAACAATTGACTAATAAGGACACATATAAACACCCCGTAAGAAATTGGAATGAATGCAGGACAAATGCTCATCATCGTTTAACCACCCCACAGACAAATCAGAAAGAATGTTCAACAGAGTCCAACTAGGTAAATCCAGAAGTGTTGCACCACTTGAGAGTGAAGGTGCTGTGCTATCTTCCAGGCAGGTGAGACACACTTGCTTACCAAGAGAGGGAGGAGCTAGGTAGCAGGGAAGTCAGCACAGTGCAAACACACTAGGTGCTCCTGCTGGTGCTTTTGCACCATATTTACCTCCCTGCAGTCTCTCCCTCAAGGTAAGCAACAATAACCCACCTGCCAGTTAGTGAAGCAGTTCCCCTGTCACCAGCTGCTCCTGATGTGCTTTTGTGCAGGCACAACCCAGGATGAATGCCCAATAAACAGGTGAAACGTTACTGACGGCTTACCTCTTCTTCTTCTCTTCTTCTGTAAGAGAAATCTTACAAGAGATTCACAGGCTGCGACTTGAACATGAGCAGGCGTCTCAACCCACTCCAGAGAAGGCAGCGCAGAATCCTACTCTCCTGGCAGAACTTCGGCTCCTGAGGTAAGTATATACAGTATATTATATTCAGCCAATGACTTCAGAGGTTTTTTATTTAAAAAACAACACAATCTTACACATCTCTACTCAGAAATAAGCCACATTGAGTTCAGTGGGGCACACTACCAGGCAGCATATACTGTTTTGAGGTTGTGTTTTCCATTATTGATTTTACTAATGGAGTTGTCAAAAGATAACTCTTCCTCTAACTAGAAAAAAATAATGGCAGCAACATGCAGCATGAGTGTAGTAGAACTTATTAGAAAGTGATCAAGATCAATGTTCAACTTTAACTGTTTCCCTTTTGGAGATCCATCCTAAAATGTGTTTTAGAAAACTGCTTTAGCTAATAAGGTGAAATAGTTTTACTTAAAAAAAAAAGTCCCTTAATTATGCAGTGCTGGAATTTTTACTTGACTCTCTGAGGCTGTAATCCTGTGTACACTATCCTAGGGGTAAGCCAGTGTGTGTGGTGCTTGTTTTTGCATTTCTTTGATTTTGCTTCACAGATAAAAAAACATAATAACTTTCTTTCAATTTATTGACACTGAATGTCCTTAGAGAGCTTTGTCAACAGAAATCTGTCCTCCATTTTAATTTGCAATGTCACAGGAAGCAGTATCTGTCCAAGCTTGTGTGAGGTCAGAATGGTAATAGTTAATTAACAGTTAAAGGGGCTTATTTTAATTCCTTGCACAACATTTGCAAAATAGCCAAATGAAAGCTTCTCAACATAATGAAAATATAAGTAGCGACTATGTGGTTGTTCCCCAAGTGTTTTGTGCAGTGCACTGGTTATTTCACAGTCCCAGGTTCTCTAATAAAAATATCACTGTGGCTCTCTAACCTGAACACCAGGCTTTGCCAATCTAGTGCCCTCCAGGTGTTTTGAACTACAACCAGTGCTTTTTTCCTGGGGGTACACAAAGGTATGCAGTACCAGCACCTTTTTTTCTCGAAGAAAAGCACTGACTAGAACACTAATCTGCATTCTGCTTAAAGGCTGTTCTTGCTGGGGGGGTTCAAAAGATCCCAGAAAGCTCAAAAAGTCGGCCCAGTAAACTGAAATCAGGTGATGGGGAAGAAAACTTAATTATTAAATTGTCATTCTAGTTGGCTAAGAAGTTGAGAGTGGAAGTTAAGATAATGTCTGTAAGGACTCTTCCAGACATCCTTTTTTATTGAGCATTTATCATGATTTGTGCTTGTTATGTTATTTCAGCAGCTCTATGTTATCCCCAATTAACACTCAACTTTAAAAGAAACCAGAAGTTAGTACCTCCTTAAAGGACACTGAACATGTTCCTTACATTGAAAAGTATAGTGTTTGAAACTATATCTGTTGATACTGTAGTCAGCAGAGGATGAACATGTATGTGAATGCACCTTTGAGGCAATGTGTGTTGTGCCACATAATCAGCAAATAGATGCAAGATCATACTCAGCAGTGTGGCATCAGTTTGTCCTGGATCAGGAGACCTTTTGGAATAGCTGAATTACCAGGGAAAGGAATCCCAAGAGCTAGAGTAAAACATACTGAAAAAGCAACTTCTGGTTCCAAACCCAGCCGACAGTTAAATAGGCTTTACCAACTTGAATTCACAATGGCGGAAGGAGTGCAGATTCTGACAAAAATCCAGGATGTCAGCCTTTTGTGTGGGCAGACTTTTAGCCCGTAAACATTTGATCCATTAGAGAATCAATACTGAGTATCAGACTAGGTTAAGGGAGTGCCAGCTTCATATCCTCTCTTGAATGGGTCTCCTTGAGCAAGTTATCCCCTCTCAGCCTAACCCATTTTCTGGATTGTTGTGGAGACAAAATAAGAAGTGAGGAAAGGACTTTCTATGCGTGTTGTCCTGAGCTTCTTGGAATAAGAGACAGATAAAAACAAATAATAAAATAAATATATATTTGGTGCATTGGAGTAGCATGGTGGTGAACTAGGAAAAGATTCTGGAGGGCTTGTCCATGGCACCTCATCTGCTGCAAGAGTGGAACCAAGCTCCATGTTTTGAACTGTGCTCATGGTCAGTCTTGGGGCAAAAACTTCCTGCATAGGAAATCAGGTGCAACATTATACCACATGTTTTGGATTACAAATGCAGGCTTTTCCACTGCGTGTTCATTTGTCTGGGAAGCTTTGGAATGGTTAGCTACATGCCCTGATCTTAAATGCTTATTTCTTAGGCAGAGGAAGGATGAGCTTGAACAGAGGATGTCAGCTCTTCAGGAAAGCCGGAGAGAACTCATGGTTCAGTTAGAAGGCCTCATGAAACTGCTAAAGGTAAACTATTTTAATTCCCAAGCCTATACGATTTCTCTCCTAGACCAGGGATGTGGAACCTGTAGTCCTCCAGATGATGTATGACTATAACTTCACCCTTCCCTGAGCATTGGCCATGCTGATTGGGGTTGATGGATTCTAACAGCAGCTCAGGGGACTCCAGATTTCCCATCCCTGCCATAGATGTTTGTTCTGGGAAATACCTCCCACTAACTTCAGATGTTAATCATTCCCATTGCCCATACAAATAGGTTGCTGTTGCTGTTATCTTTTCAACCTACAATTTGACCATTCTTTCCACAAAAACAGCAGCAATACCTTTTCTCCAGGTACTTAGTATGCCCTTTTAAATGCCCTTTTCTCCAGGTATAGTGGTGCCCCGCAAGACGAATGCCTCGCAAAACGAAAAACGCGCAGGACGAAAGGGTCTTTCGGTTTTTGCGTCGCTTCGCTAGACGATTTTCACTATGGGCTTGCTTCGCAAGACAAAACGTCTTGCGAGTTCTTGCGAGTTTGTTTTCTTTTTCTTTAAGCCGTTAATAGCCGCTAAGCCGCTAATAGCCGTGCTTCGCAAAACGAAAAAACCGCAAGACGAAGAGACTCGCGGAACGGATTAATTTCGTCTTGCGAGGTACCACTGTACTTAGTATTGAGGGGCTAAGGAGTGTTGTTGCTAGTTGTCATATTTCATTATATACACCCCCTGTTTATTAACCTCTTCAACCTAAATGATTTGGAAAGGGACTAATGTGCAGAAATGCATCCCTTTGATAACAGAAATTAAGTTGGGGAGGGGAAGGGGCAGACGGGCAAGGACTCAACTTCTTTGTTTGGAATTTTGTTCATATTTTAAAAGATCAGTCCTGGCATAAACTAGCCTAGTCTCATTAAACTTAATACCTGCAGAAGCTAAAATTATATTCTTTTCCTGTTAGCTACCCATAATTATCAAAGTATATTCATTGATGTACAGAGATGCACAGCAAAAGAGCTATTAAGCCATCTTTGCTGTTTCTCAATCCTGTACAGAATCATAGAAGGGACCCAAGAGTCATCTAGTCCAACCCCCTGCAATGCAGGAATCTCAGCTAAAACATCCATGACAGATGGGCATCCATCCTCTGCATAAAAACATCCAAGGAAGGAGGCTCATAATATATACATAATATATTTGCATCCAACAACATGACAAGCTTTAGGAAATTTGAGGCTGGCCCCTTTAATGGTTTGAGTGCACCACTTAACTTGGAGCTGTGTTGCTATATAGCCACTCCTGTTGTTATGTATGTACAGTGAGAACATTTAAAATGTAAGAGTCCTGCTGAATCTGACCATCTACGGTACTCTAGCAGTGATTAGCCAGGTCACTCCAAAACTTCTCAAATGGGAGAGAAAGGCAACAGCTCTCCTTCATTATTGCCCGCCCCCCCCCCCGGAAATTGATGTTCAGAAGTATGCTGTTCTAAGACCAAGGGGTGACAATCCTGCTCTGTAGCTGCAGCTCTCTCCCCTATCTCACACTTTAAGCTCAGACTCATCTGACTTGCAATGATCCAATCTTTCTTTAGGAAGAAGAATTGAAGCAGGGAGTAAGTTATTTATTCTGTAGATGTCACTAACTCTTAAGAAGTGCTCCTGTGATCCAAATGTGCGCTTACTACATCTGCTTGAAATGCGTTTACATGCTCTGGACCAATAAATAACACTACCTAGCACGTCTTTAACCTTTTATCTGAGAAGTTAAGGTACTTTAAACAGTCAGCTGTTATGGCTCTCTTGATAGGTCAGCAACAACAAAACAGATCTCTGTGGCTCACTACTGATATAATGGTATCTTTGGCATGAAGAGCAATAACTCTTCAATGCTGTCCAACACAAACTATTGAATTGTGTGAACGTGAGCAAACTCCTTGAAGTTGAAAATGTAGAGGTACTTCAGATTGATGAAATGCTAAGTCCATCCCCCAACCCAAGTAACAGCTTTGAGAATATTTGAAAAATAATTCCATAACCTATTTGTACTGAAAAATGCACTAAGGTTGCGTTTGTAATTATCTTTCCAAATGCATTAAATTACACTGAAGCCAAAGGAATAATGTTGCTTAAGTGACTAAAGTGTAGCATTCTCACTGGCTCAGGAAGTGTTGAGGGATTTCTCACTATACTAAAGCAGAGTTTTGTTTCTTGGTTCAGCTACGAAATCAATGTGCAGTAGCTAGAACTATGTGCACACAGATTAGGAGAAAACTGGTAGTATTGGGCCATTGCTGATCTATTGGTATACAGTGGTACCTCGGGTTAAGAACTTAATTCGTTCCGGAGGTCCGTTCTTAACCTGAAACTTTTCTTAACCTGAGGCACCACTTTATTATTTTTTTTAAAAAATAAATTTTTATTAATTTTCCAACATATATTAAAACACAATACAAGACAATACATAAACAAACAAACATATAAACACGTATAATTTCATAACCTCTTTTTCTTAAACCTTATTTCAACGACTTCCCCATACCTCCCTTTTCTGCATCCCTGTTTTAAACTTTTCCAGCAACCCCTAATTTCAATTACTTATAATTCACTTTCTTTAATCCTTTTTCTCTTACCCAATTATTTGTCACTGCAATTCTGTTTTACATTACCCATGACATTTTAGCACTCATTAATTTTACAACAGTTCTTAAGATAAACTTTAAATTTCTTCCAATCTTCTTCCACTGTCTCTTTTCCTTGGTCACGGATTCTGCCAGTCATCTCAGCCAGTCCCATATAGTCTATCACCTTCGTCTGCCACTCTTCCAGCATGGGTAGTTCTTGTGTCTTCCAATACTTTGCTAAAAGAACTCTTGCTGCTGTTGTAGCATACATAAAGAACGTCCTATCTTTCCTTGACACCAATTGGCCCACCATGCCCAGGAGAAAGGCCTCTGGTTTCTTATGAAAGGTACACTTAAGGACCTTCTTAATTTCATTATAGATCATTTCCCAGACCTTGATCCTTGGGCACGTCCACCAAAGGTGGTAGAAAGTACCTTCAGTTTCCTTACATTTCCAGCATTTATTATTGGGCGTATGATAGATTTTTGCAAGCTTGACTGGGGTCATATACCACCTATAAATCATTTTCATAATGTTCTCTCTTAAGGCATTACATGCCGTACTGAGGCACCACTTTAGCTAATGGGGCCTCCTGCTGCCGCCACACCACCACCACACAATTTCTGTTCTCATCCTGAAGCAAAGTTCTTAACCCGAGGTACTATTTCTGGGTTAGCAGAGTCTGTAACCAGAATCATCTGTAACCCGAGGTACCATTGTATCTGCATTAAAAGTACTATTGTTACTTTTCATAATGTAAGATTTGAGCCCACTTTTTTATTGAACCCAACTCACTGAACTCATTTAAGTAAACAATCATTCAGACTGCAGTTTTATGCTGAATTTTCACTCAGATATTTTCAATGTGAAAAGTAGGTTTTGAGGAGTGTGAAAAGCATCCTGATCTCCCCACTCCACATTTTTATGGTGTTGGGAAGGTTATACCTGATCATGGCCCCAAAATGTTACTGCTTCTTTGCAACTTCAATGGTTTCTTTCTCCTTCAGTGCAAGATCCCTGCCAATCAGTGATCACATAGAGCTACTGATGGCACCAGAGCATAAAAATCACATTTGTCTAACAGACAACACTGAGGGCTGTGGTTTCATTTTAAAATATTCATGTCCTACCTTTCTGGGGGGTGGGCTGTGGAATATCCAAGTTGACTACACTGCATGGCAAAACTTTCGCCACACATTTTTGCATCTGACTACTAGTGACAGCAGTGCAGTGAAAAAGGACAACATCCCCATTTGGATGTGCATCTGAATACCAGTTTTCTCTATCAACACTGTGTTACTTTCACAGGCTGCACATCTCCACCCATATTGTACCACTACCAGTCGAGAACATTTAACTAGGAGGAACAAAGGAGCATCTACCTTCTGTCTGTCCTCCTCCTCACTTTCCCCAAACCCCATCCATTTGTGAATACTTTTTCACAAAAGGGTGTTTAGCCAGCAAAGTGGGAGCTTTTCATGAGGGGTGAAAAGATTTGTAAAGGGGGGGACCCACTCTGTTTCAGCTCAGCATAAGTGCATATTGTTATAAAGGGCAAAGATATACAGATCTATCATATATATTTTCTGCTTAGTGTACTAAGCATTTCTGTTTTCCATGTTCCTAATTTTTCTGTTCAGAAATGTAGCTCTTTTATTTTGTATAGATTTCTACCCTGGTGATTCTAACCTGTGAGCCACTCTAGCTTCCAGCAGAGGGAGCTACATACCAAAGACTAACAGAAGAGATTTGTTTTAAGTTTTACCAAACTGAGGGGAGGGTGATTGTAGATAAAACTTAAGTATCTTACTACTAGTTTCTTATCAGTGCACTCAGTGAGAAGATACAGATGACATTCCTCATTAAAATTGTCATTGTCTAAATTATAGCTGCTGTAACAGGAAACGGATTTGTCTGTTTGCAGACATAACAGCAGTGTGAGCTTGACTAAAATAAATTTTTAAAAAAACCTAGAAATGCCAAATAGATACTTCCAGAACTAAGAACCCAAAGCAGCTCCCATACTTTTCTCCAAGCTCTACTAGTGTTTATCTGGGCATCAAGATTCTAGCCACTATGAATAGTGTAAACTGTGGGGTTGGCAGTTAAGGGATAGAATGCAGCTATCTCCATACAGAAATCCACATTGGAACCATGGCTTCCAGTAATCGGGATAGTAATTCCAGAGTGGACACAGAACTTACAGCAGGATCAAGACACAATCCAGAAATAAAGAGAAGTTTCTGGTGTGGGTTGAGGATGTTCCCTCCTGCCTTGTGCTAGTGCAAAAATGCAGCTGAATGCCCCAGTTGCATTTGAAGGTCTTCTATACAGTGAGGTTTGTTGTGTTGTGTTGTGTTTTACCTTTGCCTTACTGAATTAGAGTGGACTGAGGAAACCATTCCTGCTTCCATGATCCTGTTCAGAATTTTGGTAGGGCAGAATTGAAACAATCCACTCTCTGTCACGACTCTGCAAGCTCCCAATCGACCCCCATTCAGCCCTTCTTCTAAGCAACTGAAAGGAAAACAATTATCTGCCTAGGTCTCCCAGTTTCAAGGCCAAGAATCAAGGGACAAAGCCTTTCGTCCTACAAACACACCACTACCTCACCTGGTGTGACGTTTTTTGCACTAGGCTCTACCCCAGTATATCAGAGTCCACTGGACTCTACCCTCTAAAATATTTGAGCCCCTCTCCCTGGCCCTGAGGGCGCCACCCACCCAAACACCAGAACTGTTCTTCTCAGGAGTTGGCAGCCCTCAAACAGTAAGTGAGCTGAGCTTGGAGCGCCCCCAGGCCTGGCAGAAGTAGTTTAGATGTCACTTCAGCCCAGCGACAGTTTCCCTACAAATTCCCAGGATTCCCAAACATTTTTGCCACATCAGGAGCAAAACGGTGACTTGAAAATGGGGTGTTGCTGTGGAAAGAACTTGGAAGAATGGACCACACCTCTTTCACTGTCCAGTTACCACTATGAGCCTATTAGCAACTGTACTCTACTTCTAAAAAGTAAACAAAGTCAATTAGGTTTTGCTCAAAGTAGACCCATTGAAATGAAAGGCCCTAACCTAGACATGTTAAACTTCAATGGGTCTACCCTGAGAAAAACTTAGTTGAATACCGCTCATTAGTTCCATGTATAGACTCCTATCTCTGCAGTCCATTCCCATTCCTTGCATAGAGTTTGTAACTCTAAAGCAGGTCTGCAAAACCTGTAACCCACCAAGCTGAATGCTGCTCATCAACTCTGTATGGCAACCAGGTGGGGCTCAGTAAACCACCTGCTGCTGCTCCCTACGTGGGATGAGAAAAACAGGATTAGCTGGTAGAGAATCGATGAGTATAAGATCTTTGTGTATTCTATGACGTGTTCTGCTCACTTTCACTGACCAACTACATGTCTTATGACTGATGTTAAAACACTTTGTCCAGGATTAAGATACCCTCCTTAGGCTCACATAAAAGGCTTGCATGCACTCATGCTAGGGTTTGCTATTTGGTTTTGTTTCCTAACAATAGCTATTTGTGCTGTGTTTTAGGGCCAAACTGTGCATTGCCTTAAACATACAGCCAATGATAACTTGCATCATCTCCTAACAAGCTTTAATTAAAGCAGAAAGTGTGACCTGACATCATCACGCTTGGCGATTTCCTTCCCCACCTTGCACCACCATAAGCAGAAGCCATTGAAAGACAGCCAGGGCAGAGAAGCACTGGGCATGAGGATGGCATGGAGTACTGGGTCCATTTCAGGACCCCACACTTCTAGTATTTGTTTTAGAAGGGAGTTCCTACGTCTAATTTTTGAACACAGTTCTTTTCTGTATGAAAAGTTAACAATTCTATCCAGGACTTCCAGTCTTCTTAATGCAAAGACCTCTGCATCTGTGTAACTTTTCTTATGTACTTTGTAAAACACATAGAAGCCTATTTTGGCATTAAGCAGAATATAACAGTAACAGTAATAATAATAATAATAATAATAATAATAATAATAATAATAATAATGCAAAATAGAAGACTGTATTGTATTACTATGCACATTGTTAACATGTAAAATGTAAAATATAAAATATAACATTGTTATATTTTCCATGGGGGTGGAAGTTCCATATATGGGGTTTTTTTAATGTCCATTTGAACCCTGGAACTTATCAGATCCTTTTGGCCATTTCTCCCGTCTTACTTCACTACATTTTTGCATTTATGCTGTTTTACTAGTATGCACGCCTGACCCCATTAACTAACAAAGAGACTGATGTGCTCGCTTTCCATCAGGATGATCCCAGTATTCAGCATGACATGGCATTTTCTGACTGTTTGCACAGTAGGAATATAATTGGTGATGGCAGCGCTGGGGCGCTCTCTGCTGTAAGTCGTGCTTAACCCACTTAGCAAACCTTTTTATTCCAGACCCAAGGGGCAGGCTCCCCACGCTCTTCTCCCAGCCACACTATCAGCCGGCCTATTCCTATGCCCATCAGATCTGCGTCTGCCTGCTCGACTCCAGCCCACACACCTCAGGACTCTCTGACAGGCGTGGGAGGAGATGTGCAGGAAGCCTTTGCGCAAGGTAAGTTGTGCAGAGCATCCTTTGGTACAAAGTGGTTGTGCTTAGGAATAGTCAGGTGAGGAAAATGCCCTCCAACTCAATGACTTCTTCCCTTATCGCACATATGCCATGTCATCTACAAATGAGTTTTTTTATCATTTAAGGTGGGCATAGCCAACTGATGCGTCCAGATCAGCCCCGGAAGCATAGCCAATGGTTGGGGTTGATGAGAGCTGTACTCCAACAACATCTGGAAGGCACCCCAATTTAAGCTAATTAAAAGCTTGTGTTTAAAACAAGTGGTATCAGTGAGAGGATTCCTAATGGCATAAAACAATTGTAAAAAGTTAGTATTGTTTCACCATAATGAAAAGCATGAGGAAAAGATTTGGCCTAACTAACTAAACAAGCCAGATTATGTGCAACAGACACAACATCCTCTATTAATCAAGTGTACATAAAGATGCATTGTATTCTCTGGCCATAGCAATTATACTTCTTCATAATGTGCCACATTGTTGCATGATAATTTCTCATGCCAGCTGCTAGACTCCTCCGAGTCCTCTTCATTGGCCTCCAAGTCCCTATAACAAAAGTGATTCTTTAGTTAGGAGCACCAGTTCCCCTGTATTGCTTTAGTGCAGAGGCGAGGACGAAATATAGAGCCCAGGGACCAAATGCAGTCCTCCAGGGCTGTGTATTTGGACCTCAGGACTCTCTGCAGGCCACACACCCTCCCCAGGCTGCATCTCTCATAGACTGTGCTCTGTGCTCTTGTCTGAATGTGTATTGTCCTTGGGTTCTAATGCCTCTTGCTTGCCTGGATAGAAGGTGGGAAGACGTGAGGGGGTATGTATGGATAATTCTGAATTGTGTGGCTGGAACATAGCCTCCACTGGAATATAACCTCAATGAAAGGCTGTAAGAAAGGGTTAAAAGTCCCTCCACTGCTCAGCCTGCTTTTTGCTTCTGGCCCTGATCACCAGTCCAGCATGCAGTCTTTGGAAGATTGCCCACAGGGGAATGTAGGCTTTGGGCTGAAGAAGATCCCCCTCCTCAGTCTTTGTGGATAGTGCATGTGGGCTGGAGCAGTAAACAGTTGCTGAAAGTATAAGTTTGCAGTGGAGGAGGAAGCGGGTAAGAAACTGGGAAACTGTGTTAGAAAATGCAAACTATATGAATTTTGTATTTGGTTCTTAAGCAATGAAGATCTATAGAAAATAAAGAATAAGCATGGGAAGGATTAAAAGCCAGGTTGCTGTTTTTAACTCAGTGGAAAATGGGGTTGGTTTTTTATTTGTTTGTCTTTGTTGTCTATTTTTGTAGTGTTCAGTATGGAACTAGCTCATTAGAAAGTTATATCGGAAGGGATGGGGAACCTGTGTCCCTTCAGATGATGTTGGGACTGCATTATCCCTGACGGTTGGCCATGCTGGCAAGAGATGATGGCAGCTTGAGCTCAACAATATTTGTGGGGCCAGACATCCCCTACCTAGGTTCTACCAGTTTAAGACCAGAGGCCAACATGAGTTTAGTGAAGCTGGGTTTTTGAGGGCTTGGGCAGGTACCATGAACTCTCTGAGGTTTTGTTTTTGTTGGCTGATCACAACACCATAGCAAACCTTGCTTTGGAATGTCCTCTGAGTTTCCAGAAGTTGATTGTGACATGGAAAGCAGACTGGATATCCCATTCCTTTGGATCCTGGTCTATATTTTATTCTAGATTGGTGGCACCAGCATTAGATGAAACACTGAGCAGTGGTTGCTGTGTGGTGTAGAAAAGGGGAAACCACGTCCACATAAAAGCTACATGAATATAGATCTAAAATGTGTTTTTCATTTACTGCACTGCAGTTTAATTACACTCACTAGGTTGTTAAGCTTACAGGGGGTAAGGAGACCTCTGAACATAAAGCTTTGCTTGTCTTCCCAGGTTCAAGAAGAAATTTAAGGAATGACTTGCTGGTAGCAGCAGATTCAATCACCAACACTATGTCTTCTCTGGTGAAAGAACTGAACTCAGGTCTGATTATTTAAAAGCAGAATTAATATTTAACCATTCAACACTCTTTTTAAAAAACCATAATGTTTATAGACTACAAAAAGAGATGTACAGTATGTTATGTAGAAGATGTTTTTAATATGTAAGGAGAAAGGTGTGGCAAATTCTGTTGAAGACAGTCGCCCCCATCCAAGGTAACTAGAGTGCAACGCTAAGAGTTTCTTTCTCTCTCCCACTCACTCACACACAAAATCAATTTTTTACTCTTGAAGCAGAGTTGCATAGTTTAACGCTATATGGGTAACAAAAGAGAGTCCAAACTCTGCAGTGTTTTGCATAAGAAGGTTTGGCAGCAACCCATTGTTAGAGCTGTGGCACTGTGGTACCCATGCTGACCCCTTCATTGGTTAAAGGGAATCAGCATGGGGATTGGCCTAATCCCTGTGTAGTTAAGGGATATCAAGGTGCACTAAATAATCACACCTGCTACACAATAAATAATCTCTGTGCATGAGTATCAGCACTACATGTGTAAAGTAAGCAAACTAACTGTATGCAACTGGTGTGTTTATAGCCATTTAGGATGGTGGTGTAAAGTCGGTCTGTGCTAGAAACATGAGAGAAACTTCCTAGAGTTCATGTAACCATAGTACCATTGGTGCCTTTCTTCCCACAGAAGTTGGAAGTGAGACAGAGAGTAATGTGGATTCTGAGTTTGGTCGGACTCATTTTGATGACCTTGTTCCATCGCCAACTTCTGAAAAGGCTTTCCTTGCGCAGATTCATGCCCGGAAGCCAGGATACCTTCACAGTGCAGCTGCCTCTGGCACCATCCGCAGTGATATGTGGGTAACTCCTTGTGCTCTTTATCTCTCTTTCCTTATTAAATAATATATATTCCATATTGTCTTCAATAAACCATCTCTGAAGCTAAGCAAATGTGGTATGTACATGTAATATGGAGTTGCTCTCTTAACCAAATATTAGGCCAAGAATAGCAATGAGGGCTAAATGTGTTTAAATCCATTTTATGAATCTCACAGCCTTCAAAAGAAAAACAATTATGCGGTGATTTTAACTTGGAAATTCAGCACTAAAGCAAATAAATGTAGAAACTGTTTGTTTTCAGGGCAGAGCCCTTTACTAGGAGATGAATTTAGCAATTGCTGACCTCCAGCTAGAGGAAAATAATGTTTCCAGTGGATATTGTTACAGTATATGTTTGTGGGATGGTAGGCTGTAGACCTGGGCCCCCTTCTAATTCCTGAGGTATCCAGGCTAGCTTCTTGGTGAGGTGGTAGCCTAAGTCACAGGCCTTTAAGGGAACGGGAAATGGCTCAGAAATTAGCCTCCTCTTCCCATTCCACATAACAAAAACTGCTCTTGAAATTTTATTTTGTTACTCCTAATCCTTACAAACTGCTGGCCCTTATTGGTTCACAGAGTAGACAAAAACAGCAGTTGCACAGTCCACGCTGCTGACATTCTGCACGCACTGTGACCTGGTTCACATGTAATGCTGAGCCAAACCATGGCTAAGCATGAGTGAACAGGTACTTAAGAGTAGAAATCATGTCCACTTTGCCCCTAGTCTTGCTCAAACCCATGACCCTGAGATTAAAAGTCTCATGCTCTACCAACTGAGCTATCCCTTCAGTCTATATGTATAGAGGACACAGAAACAGGTTGCACCCCCAGCAGGGTCCCTGGAATACATGGCCCCTTCCTCTGCTCTGCCTTCTGTTTACGTATGTTAGACCTTAATTAAAAGCCATGACTGGAATTTGGCTTCTAATAAATTATCCCAAATGAATCTCTTATTTACACTCATCCTCAAGTGTTTTGGTTTTTTATTTATTTCGACTGTGTCAGACCAGCACGGCTACCTACCTGAATCAAGTGTCAAGTGTTCTGCATTTTTTTGCTCAGTTTCGATCTTTATACATACACCATTTAAGCAGGTGGATTTGCAGTAGGACAAAGCCATTCTAGCTGCAGGGGGAAAGTCAGTCCCTACCAAGACAATCTAAACCTAATTTCTGTATACAGAATTTCCAATGTTGCTTTACCTCCCATTTACAAAACAGTGTTTCGCAATGTAGAATATGACATTTGCAGAACTTTGCTTCGTCTCAGATTCAGAGAGAAATTCTGCATATCAGTTATGCCAAAGCATTAAAGACATACTGATGAGTCACAAATGTAGGAAAAAAATACATACCAATACATGCCTATGCCTTATATCCTCTATTCAGGTACATGGTGAAGACTTTTTAAAAACTTTAGCAGGCATCTTAAGTTAGCCTTTTTTACTTTATGTTTAATTTAAACTGATTTTATCTTTGTATCATTTTGTAATCTCATTGTGCACAGCTTAAAAACTATGGTGTTAAGTGGTATTTCAGTTGCTGAAATTAATAAAAAGTAAAGTAGGAGATGTTCTGATTAAAGAATTGTTTGTGATTTCTTTAAATATGCATGTTTTAATTCAATTAATCAGAAGTTTAAGCTGCAATTCTAAGTGTGGTTACTAGGGAGTAAGCTTTACTGACAAAGTGGGACTTACCTCCAAGTAAACATACATAGGATTGCACTGTTAAATCAACTAACACTGTGCAAAAGAATCCTAAGCATGTTTAATCAAGCATGTTCTTGGTTTACTGCTCATTGTTTGTTTGGGGGAGACAAACTGCAAGCCTGGGTTAATACATACTGCTAAGCCAAACTCTGACTTTGCTTTGGGTACCACAGAAGCAGTGGGTTTCTTTCGACAACTCAGTTGGTGGCATGCAGCTGAGAAATTTTGTGGAAAGAATAAAGCACCCATGAGCTTAGCTCTGAGTACCTGAACGCTTGCTCATTCATGCTTAGCCACAGTTTGGCTTAATGTTATGTGCTAACTGGGCTAGTAAGTGTGCTTTAGAGAAAGCAGTGCTTATCTTTTCCCCCAGGGTACTTCCTGTGTTCTCGGCTATGAATTCCTACCCAGACCAGAATTATAAACACAGTTCTGACATAGATGGCTACGTTATCTCCTTCCTAGATTATACCATTTCAGACTGCAGGTGTTGAGGGTCATATTGTAATTCTCATATGTTGTTGTCTCTTCAAAGCGAGAGAGAGAAGACTCCCTGCCAGTAGAAATCTATCATATTTCTAGTTTACAACACACAGATAGTATTTATTTATTATGTGAGGAAGCAAATGCAGCCTCCAAATTTTAGGCTGACATGGTGCAGTCTAGGAATTTATTTTTCATTTCAGAACAGTAGTCAGGGTCTAGCATACAGTAATTATCCCCAAAGGCATTGCAAGCAGGAATCTCTCTGTGAATGAACAGATCCATTTGAAAGATGAAATGTGAATGTGTAAACAAATAAGTCCTCTGTTTTGAAAGAATATACAGTATATGGAGTTTTTAAGAAATACACAAAACAGGACTTGCCTTTCAGAGTTCATGAAGAAAACACAATGAGTCTTCTGAATGTTAGCATTTTAAAAATTTTAGGAAGCTATTTATTAATAATTGTCTTTAGGGTTACAGAAGATGGAGACCCTTACGTTAGAGCAGATGATGAGAACTATGAAAATGACTCTGTTCGCCAGCTAGAGCATGAGCTCAAGATGGAGGAATATTTGAAACAAAAGCTGCAGGATGAAGCTTATCAGGTAAAAATAAAAGGAGAGCTCAGCAAAGTATTTAGGTAAAATTAGAATCCACAAATGACACTGTGCTGGATTCTGTTTTGGTTGGATCTCAAATGTGTTCTCTGTAGAGCTGAGGCGTCAGATTCCAACTAGTATTATATTCATTCATGTTTCTATGTGTGAGTAATCAGGAAGTGCTGTAGGTATTGAACTGAACAAGGCTGACATTAACCTCAACAGGCTGTTAGTTGATGCATCACAAATGCTAATAACATTCTCTGTCAACAATGTGCTTTGCCAACTGTTTTTACTGATTTGCAATAGAGTGGTGCTTGGCTCACGTGTGCATGTTTGGCACTTATCAGCTGGAGAATAGAGTGAAGATTTGCATGTGTAAATGAGCCATCACTGATTTAATCTCGGAAGGTTGACCTTCCATGTTATCCATCGCCAGCTCAAAGAATGTGCTCAACAGAGCAACGCAATCAAGTTTTGAGTAATGAAGTAATGAGAAACGAAGTGATGATATGCATATGGAAACCAGCTCTATATGTTATTTCATTCAAAGAAAGTTAGGCTGTGGCCCTTCTGCATTAAGGGGCTCTTATCATAAGAGTGAATCTCAAGAGTCCTCATGCATACATACAAAGAAGCAAACAAATGAAAAAAGGAACAGCAGACAGGTAGTCCAGTCCTGTGGTCTATGTAAATATATGTTCAAGTTACCAAAACATCTAAGTAGCAGATGTATATTCCTTTCATATCACTTCTCATAGAAGATATCTCATAGAATCATAGAGTTGGAAGGGACCCTGAGGACCACCTTGGCCTACCCCTTGCACTGCTGGAATATGCAGCTGTCCTTTAAGGGAATCAAACCTGCAACCTTGGCGTTGTTGGCACTATGTTCTAACCAACTGACCGATCCAACCTGTAAAATGATTGCCACTATGCCAAAGCGGAGCTAGCTGGAATCCTGTGCCTCTCCCAGCACTGTAAAAAAATGCAGCCATAGCAGTACGAAAGAGGCACTGTCGCCATGGCCACTCCCCCACCGGGAAGTTACCAGTGGTAAAGCACTTGGTTTGCTTGCAGACAGTCCCAAGATCAGTCCCTGGCATATCCAGGTAAGGCTAGGAAAGACTCCTGCCTGAAACCCTGAAGAGCTGCTGCTTCCAGTCAGTACAGTGATAATATTGATCTCAATGGACCAATGGCCTGACTCTGTGTAAGGCTGCTTCTTATGTTTCCTATTTTCCCCTAGCAACTCTGTTGCTACCTACTAATTATAACATCGCTCCCAACATGGCTGTAACTATGCATCGCATAAAGCAATCGCCATGGAATGATAGCACAAAAACTGTGATAGCGTCACATTATGAGCACATTGTCAGGAACAGACCACGCTGCTTCTTCCTGTGCAGCTGGTGCCATATCCCAGGGATTACAGTGAAAGCAACCCATCCTTGCCCTGACTCCTGGCATAAGATAGTTCATAGAAATCCTCTTGTTAGCCACCAGACATAAATCAAGGAAAGGATTGTATCATAGGCTGGAGTCCTTGGCCTAGTTAGATTCCTTGAAGATAGTGTTCCAGGCACATGTGCAAGGGCGGATCTGCTATGAAACCAATGAAGCTTAATAAGCAGGGCCCCTAATCCCAGAGGGACTCCAGAAGAAACTTTAGTCTGCATTGTTTGAAAATCTAGTAGAATCAATTTGATTAATTTTTGGTTGTACATATTTCAACAATCCCAAAGTTTGAGAGTCAGTAGCATGGATGTTGTAAAGGTATGATGATCTGTTGTGAAACAACCCCATTGAAGAAGATAACAATAGTTACCTAGACCTCAATGCTGCTTCTAGCTTCAGGGCCCCCAAAATTTACATTCGCCACTGTATATGTGCATAGAAAATTACTTTATAAATGAACAGTTGACTGGTTTGAACTTACATGAATCTTGCCTGTCAAAGAAATCACATTCCTTTTATACTACAAGGCACTGAACTATAGAAGGTCTAGGCACAAGAATTAGAAGAGAGTATTCCTTTCCTCTCTGCTCTGGTGCTTGTAGCAAATGACCTTTGTATTCAGAAGAACAGCAGCCTTCTTACAGGATCACCTGGCATGCAAACCTCCTTCCTTATAAATGTGTAGTGTTACTGCTCTTGAACACTCACTCACCTTTCTTGTCCACTGCTGTCTCCAGAATGCTATGCTGGTTTGGCTGCTCACATCTTCAGTTTTCACTCTCTTTTTATTCATAGGTCAGCTTGCAAGGATGAGTAACTAGTATCACTCTCCTCTCAAGTAAGTATTCTGTTAGTCTAGATCTCTGGTCAGCAGGTGGTTTTACAGGCAGGATGAACTGGTTGTGTGTGAAGGAGAGAACTGTTCAAGCCCAAAGTGGACTGTTGCCAAATTCAGACATCCTTCTCTTCCTTCCTCTCCTTTCCACTGCCTAGAATTGGGCACAGAGACTAGTGTGTAGCACTAGTTCTCCTACTGCTAGATCCTCCTATTGCTGGCATGTTCCTGTGGGTCTCCCTTTCCTATTCTCTTGCTTTTTTACTTTGTAATGCAACTGGCAAGGCAAGCAGGGGCTTAAGTGAGATGAGTTTCTGTGTTTGTTTGTGTACTTCAGTTTCTCCACACCAAGAGTCTGCCTCCCATATTTTTCCTCTCCCTTAAGAAACCGAGAGAGGCTAGCAGTTTTGGAACCTATGGCACCCCTCAAGGACCAGACTGTACCCATGCACTGCCAGTTTCTGACCTTTAGTCTAGTACAGAGGTGCTCAAACTCCCCCCCCCCAACCACTTGAAAATTGTTGATGGTTTCGGTGGATCACGTAATGATTTTTGTTCCTGTTGTAGCAATTGTAACATCCGTGTTAGATGTTATATGAATGTTAATAGTATTTTTAGTACTTCTTTTCTTTCTTGTATTTTATTTTATTTTATTGCATTGCATTGCATTGCATTGCATTACAGTTTCCATTACATAGCATATAAGAAAGAAAAGAGGCAATTAAAATGCAATTAAAAATCAATATGGATATTTAATATCAGCATCTGAATAAAGGTGGCCCATCTGAATGAAGCTCACAGACCATAGTTTAGGAACACCTAGTCTAGTGGAATGATTTCATCTGAAAGTTGGCACTTTTAAATTTAAGTACCATCTAAAACACATGCGCAACCTTGCAGGTTGCTACATGCATTAACTAGTCAATTCAAGCCATCACTCAGAACTATCCCTCAGAACTATCCTCTAATTTGCAGGTTTTAATTTGCTGCCTTCAAAGGTGCTTTTAATGTATTTCTAGCCCACCTGTCCTTCAAAGAGCTGAAGGTATTATGCACAGTACACGCCCCCCCCCTTCCCTTCAAAAACGCCCTTGTGAGATAGGTTAGGCTGAGAGTTGGGGACTGGTGCAAGGCTACCCAATGAGCTTAATGGCTGAGTGGCAACTTGAAGCTGGATCTTTCAAGTCCTAAACCAACATCCTGTTCATTGCAGCACACTGGCTCTCCCACATACTGACTATTTCCACGTGGTAGTTATGCATATTACAGAAATTATAGAAATGATAGTTTCTATAGAAACTAGCATTTCCGCAGCAGAACTCGAGCAATGTGTACAGCTCAATATGTTCTTGTACACCTCCATGCTTTTACTCCACCTGTATATTATAAGTGCCAAGTCACAAACTATGCTTGCTGAGCAGTACTGGTAAAGTTACCAACCTGAAGAGGAGTGTATCATATTGTTAAGGTAAAACTGTCACCCCAGGATATCAGATGTACTGTCCCTAAGTAACAAGATGAATGATATGGAATCTGGCCCAATACCATTGTTCGTATTTAGATTCAACTGATTTCAGTTTAGAAATGTGCCATCTGGATTCAATCAAACTGGCCACTACTATGATTTGTAAAAATGTGTTATCTATCATATGCCAGCAACAGCTTGCTATACTTTTGAAAACATTGTGTAAACAGTGTTACAAGATTTTAGGTGGCAAAGATACAGTTGATGATTGCTTATGGCAGAATTTGTTTTAAAAAATAACCTGCAAGGTTGTGTTTTTATACTGTACTTTATCCTGCATTACACCAGGCACCTTTGATACTGAAGGACAAATTCTAACATTCTTTTAAAAAGAATTGTACCAATACACCCTCTAATAGCAACATAAGATTGTTCTAAAAGGTTTGCTGAGCATCACTTTGTGGCTTATAATGTAAAACAAATACACACTTTTCTCTGTTTCAGGAAGCTTAAAATTAATTTCACGAGTCCAAAATTCAGTTGCATGGTCCAGTCTATAGAAAATTTGTCAAATTTAAGTCTCTTCAAAGTCTCTGAACAGAGAGAGCCAGGCTACATTTATCCATGCACAACCCATTTATCTACTGCAATGCATTGTATGTGGGGCTGCCTTTGAAAAGCAGGATACTGTCCTTAAATTTTATGTGTGTGTAGGTGTGTGTGTGCGTGCAGGAACTCCATGTATGTCATGGATCAGAGAAGGGCTGTGTATTTTTAATACGTCTTCCCCTCCCCCTGCACTGCCAATATGCATTATGCAAGCTTGACAGTATATTATATATATTGACAGGAAAGCTGCAGTCAAATGGACAATGAAAGTGACAGAAGAAAGGAGGAGGAGGAGGAGGAGGAGGAGAGCTGCACTCAGACGGATAACAGAGAGAGCCTGGCTGCCAGCTTCACAGAAGAAGCAGGACAACAACACATGCAGCCCCTCTGACATAAGATAACCAACTAGTTTTGAAGACTGTAGCACAGTATTTTTGTTCTACCAGTTGTAGTTTGTAGGTGTTTGTTTTGAAGAGAAAAAAAAAGACTTTTTATTTAAAGCTAACTTATATCAGCTACATTCTATGTAACATGGCTCATTACTGGTGAAGAACACAGGCTGAAACAAAATGCCGTTATTACAGTTAATGGCAGTACTAACAAAACACTTAAGCCCTTTGCACATAATGTTGAACCTCTTCAGTTTACAATGACAATATTAATATACTGTTTATATTAGGAGTTTGATTTCTGAATAGTTTGAGATTTTAGAACACTTTCCTACACTGTACATTGTTTTTCCACAGAGGAAATTTTAAAAGCTACAAATGATGCATTTAACACTGAATGAATATACTCCTGAGTGTACATATTTATAGCCCAGACGCTAGACTATGGCTGCAATCCTCCAGCCAGCTGTATGTGCTGAATCCCGCCAGTATCTGTGGGACTTCAATGCACATGTCCAGCTGCAGGATTGCAGACTTAGATTGCAATTTGTTTTACAGTCTTTCTGCAAAAAAGAAAAAAGAAACGAAAAAAGACTTGTACAAAATGCACTAAGAAGTATCTCTATGATTTAGGGCTACTACATAACTTAGGAATGTTTTCTTCTTTCAAAGTAATCTAACAAATCAGCCATAGAAGTTAGTGTAAATATTTTCTTTTCAAATAGATATCATATACAAAAGGCAACATTCAAATGATATAGAATCTAGTTTTTAAAATCAGCACAGATCTTCTTAAAACTGTGAACTATGTTTTGAAATACTCGTTGCTAAAGCTGTTTATAAACCACAGGTGCCATAAAATCCCTAAACTAACTCGCGTTAACGTATAATCTTTCATAGTATTGTTTAATAGCTGTTTTAGAACTTTAGTAAGCATGTGTTCTTTCACATTTCTCCATCCTTCATATCCTGTTTGTTGAGGCCTTCAGCTTTAAATGTACAGGCTTTAAAAGTGCGCTTGCAACTATTTTATTTTATTTCTGAATGTGCATTGCCTTAGCCAGCCACCAGATGTTCTGCATGCATTCTTGGAAATGTGTAATGAGACTTTCTTTCAGGACTGAATGGGGATACTAAGTATATCTATGAAAAACACAGAGGGGAGTACAGTCCTTCTACTAACTATATGTAGTTACAAAGGTGTCTCTTTGAGTAACACTTAACATCCTAGTTCAACTATATAACAGGGAGGAGAGAGACCACTGGCCTTTGCATCCATCTGGATTATAAAAAAAGGGGGGGAGTTGCAGTGAGATTTCCCAGCCATTGGTATGCATTGAGTTAGCCAGTAGCAACTCACACCAATGATATTTTAGCTAGGAATAAAACATTAAGTAAGCGGGAAATTTCTAGGGTTCCACTAAGGTTTTGAATACATGGCACAGCAATTCTAATAGTGGATGTCAGTTTGGAAAAGGGTCAGTTTTATAAATCCCGTGTTTCATGGAAACATCGTAGAAAATGTCCTATCATTATCCATAACAAAGCTTCTCCCAAAGAGCTACTACAGAGTTTGTCCAAATTAGAAGTTTAATCCCTCTTCTACTGGAAATAAGGATTGGACAAACTTACTTGGGTTAAAAATAATTATTAGTACTTTTCACAGATGCATGAAATCATTGCTACCACTGGCCACCTTCCTCCTTGTGTATGTTTCAGCATTGTCTCTATGTAGTCAAATCGCACGAGTCAGACAACTGCAGAATATAAAATATGTTTACATAGAGACACTCCCTAACCCAACATTTGCAATAAATAATCCTTACTCCTGTTCATATCTGCCAACAGGTAGATACATCACAGGTTATGCATAACCTGTGACCACTTACCTCTCCTGTACCCTTCTCTCAGGAACCAGAACTCTACTAGTGCCTGGCACTCAGCAGATAAAACCACTACAGTGTTAAGAAATCTTGCTGACACGTCGCTCAGGATTCCAGTCAGGTGTTTCCTGAAGAGAGACAAACTGGACCAGAACACAGCTCTGTCTGAATGACCCAAATCCAGTCGCATAATTGCAGTTGGGAGTAATAACCACATTGCTTTAAAACATTTTATTTGCACACCTATATTGCATGTAAGATCCATGCATGAGTCTTACATTTCAAGGTTTATGTAGCACTATTGCCGTCTTCATTCTCTCAGCCTGGTTTTAGCACATAACCCCCAAGCAGTGCTCTAGGTGGCCTGCTATGCTCCGGAACTCTAAGATTAAGCACTTTTTAATTTGCCTCTCCACAAAGAAAAACCTCGTTTTACAATATTACCCAGCTCTTGAGCTGGTAGTGGCCCAGCAAGGACAGTACTTCCCCCAGTTTCTCTGCAGCATGTGTTGCGGAGGGAGCAGGAGTGCCACCATCTATCCAATGCTACCATCCAACCAACCAACCTCCAAGGCCATCAGTCATTATAATGCATCTTTAAATAAAGATGTACATGTGATAAAGTTCCACAGATGTTATTCTGTGACCAGACCACATTTTCAATTCCTGGATTTTATTTGTGCTCTTCAGGCCTCCATGAGTTGGATTTTATGTGCGGGTGCCCCATTTAAACATTATGCACAGGTGTGGGTGTCTGGTGGGACAGATATGCCTAGAGGGTGACACTGGAAGGCATCACCTCCCACAAAACCGACACACATGCCCATGTAGGAAAGTGGTCAGATGGAAGTTTTGTCCCAAATGGGTCTATGTTTTAGCCCACTCAGTCCTCATCTATTTGTTTAACTCGGTTTGGATTGTGAACATTAAAGTTACAGAAAGGGTTGAACTGGCCTGTTATTAAAAAAAATCTGGCCAGTTACCGCAGCCAAAAACTCCTGTTGTGGATTGTCAGTGGAAAGGTAGTGAAGAGAGAGGAATGAGAATGTGAAGAGGAATATGATTCTTGAATGTTGAAAGAAAAGATGGAGAATAGATTCTCTGTAAGTAGTAATGTTAACTAAAAACTGCATTAAAAGGTGTGTGGCCTTTGTTGTGATAATATGTATTTTCTTATATGCATGAGACAAAATGTTGCATCATTATTTAGCACAGATGTCTGCCTTTACTTTAATCATCTTCTCCCATCTTTATTAGTTTCTTGGAATTGCTGTAGATATTTATTGTAAATACTGCAACCTCAGGTTGCAACAGTTAGGTTGGTTCAATTCAGTGAAAGGAGCCTTGAACAACGAGCACGCTGCTGTGTCCTGAGAAGAGAGGGCATCTTACTTGTGAACCAAAAATGTATGAAGAGTTACATCTTGAGGCTACTGTCTGATGTTTTTAACTACTGTTATTTCACACCAGTCCAGACAGACTCACACTACAAATTTTACATTGTTCATTGGTATTGTAAACAGAACTATTATTGTATGGGGTTTTTTTGTATTGTTGTTAAGTATTGTTTTGTGTGTGCGTGCGTGTGTTCAAACCTACTGGGGACATGTTATATTTTGAAGTGATTAAACTATTTAATTGTGTGTCTATATTTTGGAATGGAATTATTTCTTCATTAAAAAAAAATAATTTTTAAAAGTAATTCAAGAAGACTCTGTTTTGTTGTTTACACTGGCCCACAGGCTCACTCATAAATTTAATTTATAAAATGGCTTCTACCCTACCCTCCTATTTTAACATTGGGTGGTATTCCAACTAAGTTTTATTCAGAGTAGAGCCATTAGAATCAATGGGTGTGACCAAGTTGGGTCCTTTAATTTCAGTGGCTCTACTCTGAGTTGAATACCACTCATAATTATGTTACGTTAGCCAAGAAAAGATAATTATGTTATGTTTGGCCAATTAAAAATAATCTCAAATATTTAAAATTGCAATACCGCAATTCAAAACCAAAGGGAAGGCAGATAAAATTACTAACTGCAAGGTGGTTGTTGGCATCTGTCTGCCTCAAGAGACAATGGAGTGCGCCTCCAGGGTTAATTAAAGTCAAACCACTTCATTAGCAATACCAAAGTGACCTCCCAGGGATGCAAGCCTGGGCAGATGACATGACCCCCCTCTCAGCCACACTGATGTGGTCCAAAGGAAAGCAGAGCAATACATTTGACACCATCTTGGCTGCAGGAGTTGCCGGAAGGAGGCATACAAGGTGTCATCCAACCGTCCTGGATGTATGGGGTGTTAGGGGACAGGTAGTACCTCTGGTCAAACATCTCCATTCTTAAGGAAATCAGCCCTGAGTGCTCTCTGGAAGGACAGATCGTGAAGCTGAGGCTCCAATACTTTGGCCACCTCATGAGAAGAGAAGACTTCCTGGAAAAGACCCTGATGTTGGGAAAGATGGAGGGCACAAGGAGAAGGGGACGACAGAGGACGAGATGGTTGGACCAAACTGCGGGAGGCAGTGGAAGACAGGAGTGTGCTCTGGTCCATGGAGTCACGAAGAGTCAGACACAAC
Organism: Podarcis filfolensis; assembly: GCF_964270895.1. Classification (NCBI taxonomy): domain Eukaryota; kingdom Metazoa; phylum Chordata; class Lepidosauria; order Squamata; family Lacertidae; genus Podarcis; species Podarcis filfolensis. The sequence goes on from NC_139603.1 coordinate 50,954,352, forward strand.
TAAACGACTAAACAACAGTACCTCTGGTAGGGGACATGCCATGCTCTTTGTGGGGTAGTTTGTCCGCCTTTGGTCCCCACCCTGCACTCAGCTCTCACCTGTGGCTCCTAGAAGTTGTCACTAAGTGACAGCAGCCATACTTCAGGAAATGGCTTCGACTGGCCAGTTACAACAAGTGAGGGTAGTCGATGGGTCTCAAACCCTCAGTGAACAGAAAGGTAAAGGTAAAGGACCCCTGACAGTTAAGTCCAGTCGCAAACGACTCTGGGATTGTGGCACTCATCTCGGTTTACTGGCCGTTCTATACACCAAGGGAGCTGGCGTTTGTCCGCAGACAGCTTCCGGGTCATGTGGCCAGAATGACCAAGCCGCTTCTGGCGAAACCAGAGCAACGCATAGAAACACTGTTTACCTTCCCGCCAGAGCGGTACCTATTTATCTACTTCCACTTTGATGTGCTTTCAAACTGCTAGGTTGGCAGGAGCTGGGACCGAACAACGGGAGCTCACCCCGTTGTCAGGATTCGAACTGCCGACCTTCCTATCAGCGCCACCCATGTCCCGAACAGCAAGGTAGCCAGAGATAATTTTGCAGTTTTGGCAGTGTTTAGAATCACCTCAGGAAAGGGACAGGGAACTCCAGGGGCAAGGAGTTCCACAGTCTGGGCATCATGGCAGAGAAATACTGCAGGGGACAGCATGGATGATATTTTGTCTTGATTGGTTATGAATACACTTTCAGAGAAGTGGTGTGCTGGTAGTTATAATTCCAATAAGAGATGAGTTTTCTTTGAATTGCTATCTCCCTCATCCCTTTCCCTCTTGCCAAGGCTGCTATGTTTTTAATAACTGCATGTTATTAAGGCTACAATTCTAGACTGGGAGGAAGCAACATTGAAAACAATGGGCCTTATTTCCAGATGACATATATAAGACTGCATTGTTAATTAACCAAATAGGCAGGAGCAAAGAAAATTATATTATGGCTAAATTAGGTTTGCCATCAGGAACAGCTTGGAAACACCAGATTCCCTTTTGTGGGAACAAAGCAGTTCAAGGAGTAGTACACAGATTGGAAGCAATTTTAGTTAATTGGGATAATCATTCAAGCCATGTAACACATGGATTCCTTTTTGGCTGAAAGCCACATGGGTATGTGGGGCTGAAGAAAAGAAAAGGGAAGGCCAAGGTATCAGGTGTGCTTTGAAAGAAAGCAGCAGCCACTGCCAGCACAGGTAATTCTATCCCCCTGGGCAGAACCAGTGCAGGCCCCAAAGGCATCAAGCCCCAAGTCTGCCCCTGTTTCCAAGGCAGCAGTTCTGAGCAACGCTCTTTAGAACCTGGAGAGTTTTCTTCAATTTTAGAACATCAAAGGTAAAATGTCTCATTTTGTATGCACTGTAATTTTAAAAGTTTCTGTGGAGGTGGTTAAATCTTTACACTGTCTTATTTCCTTTCAAAGACCAAACAAATGATCACATATCCCAAAACTTCTGTGCTGACTGAAGAACCCTCACTGGGTATGGAAAACAGAATAATTAACACTCAAGGGGACTCTGCTGTTTGGACATTCCCTCTGCAGTCCTTGAAGAAGAAACTGGGGGAAAGCTGCTTATGGCCTGGAATGAGAGCTAGGTTTCAACAACAACTACTTTGCAGTGAGGCATGAATAATTTGGTTTCCTGGAATATGAAATTAAAATGACATTGGGTTGGATCAAGTGTAAGGAAACTTGAACATCGTTCCCATTGAAATCAGTAGGATTTAAGCAATAATTCACTTGTCCATTGATTTCAATTAGACCACCTGGTTCAACTCACTTGGTCTGGATCTAACTCAAAAGTGATTGTTTTTCATGTAAAACTCAATAGTTCATTGGTTATTTACATTTTATATAGGAAGGTATTGAATACTTTATAGAAAGATAACTCACAAAACTCTATATAAATAAATGAAAGGGGCTTACTTCCAAGTAAATGTTATCAAGCCAGCCATGCTAATTTGTATGCTTACACTGAAATTCAGGCGTGCAACATTCCCTTTCTTATCGGTGTGCTTAACTGAGCAAGAACTTGGAATGTGAAACTATCTAATCACCAACATGCAAAAAATGGTGAGATATGTCCCCAGTCGCAGTAAACAAGTGATGGCATTATTGTTTACCCTGTACAGTTTCCGCTGAATCAGCTGAATAAACAAATTTAATGATTCTGCTCTACTTCTATTTACCTGAGTTCTTATAACTGGCTAGCCTCAATAGAGAAGTTCTCCATAAGGGAAGGCATTGCTTTCCTGATTGTACGATGTCTGGCACCCTTCCTGGGGATCCTTGCAAATATAATGACAGGCATTTTGCTGGTCTGGTAATAAAACAGGTTTCTACATACCGTAATCTGCATACAATAAATTTGGCTGCTCCTTCAAATAATTATGATGATGTAAACACACAAGTTTCAATCCACCTTAGCTAGTAATGACTGCAATTTGCTCTAATGAGAGCTCCTTTCCCATCCAGGTGAAACTAGGATTCCCAATCTGTTTTGGTACCTCAGTGACAGACAAAGAATTAAAGCTCTCCTACCACTATCCAAATGGGAGGAGTGGAGGAGAGAAAGGGATGGACTTTCAAATTACTTTCACAGAACTCGCAACTGCATGAACAGCATTGCATACAGTTTGGCCTCAAGGTCAATGGAAAGGAATGGGATTTGTGACAGACTGGTGCCATTGCTTACAACAAGAATTAGAAATGACTAATGTTAGCTGGGTTGGAACTTGACATCTTCATTTATTCCCAAATGCATTTTTTATTTTTTTATTTTAAATATTTGTATGGCAGCCTTGCTATAAATTCCAGGGAGAGGTTTATAGACTATGCTAGGTAAAGGTAAAGGTAAAGGTACCCCTGAACATTAGGTCCAGTCGCAGATGACTCTGGGGTTGCGGCGCTCATCGCATTCTATACACCAAGGGAGCTGGCGTTTGTCTGCAGACAGCTTCCAGGTCATGTGGCCAGCATGACTAAGCCAGTTCTGGCAAACCAGAGCAATGCACAGAAACACCGTTTACCTTCCTGCCGACGCGGTCCCTATTTATCTACTTGCACTTTGATGTGCTTTCGAACTGCTAGGTGGGCAGGAGCTGGGATCAAGCAATGGGAGCTCACTCCATCATGGGGATTCGAACCGCGACCTTCCAATCAGCAAGCCCTAGGCTCTGTGGTTTAGACCACAGCGCCACCCGCATCCCTATGCTATGAACATGCTATGACTATACTAGAACAGCAATTAAAATAATTTATAAATGCAGCAATCCACACTAGAAAAAACCCTATAATTAAAAGCTAGGTATTCAGATCAGCAAATGCTTGGCTAAATAAGTAGGTCTTTAACAGATGCCAAAACACTAGTAACAGCACCTGTCATACTTCAGCAGGAATTCCAAAGGTTGGGCACCATAACACAAAAGTACCACCTCCTGTTTGCCACGTCATGGCTTATGTGGACAATGGAACAACCAGGAGGGCCTGGTCTGTGCATCTCAGTGGATGCCACAATCATGAATAAGATAAGCAAATGGTCACCTCCTAAGCACTGGCGAAGGAAGAGGAATGCGGGGGGAGCACACCGCCCCCGGCAGTGTGATCCCGGTGGGGTGCCATCGCAGCTGGACCCTGCCCACTCTGGGCGCCACACACCTGCAGACGGCGTGTCACGCCCCCAGGATGCATGCCACACCCCTGCGGATGGCACACCACGCCCCCAGGACGCGTGACAGCCCCGCCCCCACCTGCTCTCCAACCCCCAGTGCTGGAGCATGAAGCTCCGCCACTGCTCCTAAGCCCAACATTCCAAAGATGAGAAGCTACAGAGGTGTGCAACTGTAATATTTGCAAGAAAAGTCTCAAAGTCTTGATAAAGTGAAATAAAATCTATTTTACATTTTAAACAATAGATTGTTTCCTCTCCTCTTCCTGATAGTAAACAAAAAAATTGACAAGCACTGATTTGTGTTGTTGTTTTTTAATTTGTCTTTATACTGGAGCTTTGAACAGCTCCATTTGTTACATGTGATGCACCCACAAAGAGGTTACTGTTTAATGAGGCAATTCTGTACAGTTTTCCTCCATTTCCTCCCATCCCCCCCAGCAGTAACAGATGTTTTTTTTCCAGTTTGGTTTAGGAAATGGGTTCCTTTATTTGATCCATGTTTCTCTTCATTTTCAATCTGCAGTTCAGCAGGCACCAGGGAAGGCTATAATAATTAGAAAGCTTAACCAAGGAATAACTTGAGAATTGATAAAGCAGATTTTAAAGGGCATTTTAAAAAGATGAATCCAGTGTGGTTTGCTGCATAGAACAATTCAAAATGGTTTATTTGAAGTAAACTGTAAATTAGTTTATGATCTTATGCCTTGATTATATTGTTAGCTTTAACTACATGTTTACCTATCTGTTGTTGTTTATTTTATGCCCTACCCCACTCTGGTACTTGAACCGATGAAGGGTACGCTACCAGCCTTTTAAATGAGTAAATAGGGATAAAATCATTGCTGCTTTCCCTTGCTGATTTTGTGTGATCAGCATAACACACAAGTGGGTATAGTTGCTCTTTATATAGTTTAGGCCTCCAAACTTCAGAGGACTGAACCTATTTAAGTACAGTCAAACCTGGGTTGTCGAATGTAATATGTTCCGGAAGTTTGTTCAGCTTCCAAAACATTTGACAACTGAATCACGGCTTCCAATTGGTTGCAAGAGCTTCCTGCACTCAGCGAAAGCTGCGTCGGACGTTGAGCTTCCAAAAAAAACATTCAAGAACTGGAACATTTACTTTTGGGTTTTCAGTGTTTGGGAACCGAATTGTTCGAAAATTGAGCCATTCGGGAGCCGAGGTTTGACTGTAAAGGTAAAGGGACCCCTGACCATTAGGTCCAGTTGTGGCCGACTCTGGGGTTGCGGCGCTCATCTCGCTTTATTGGCCAAGGGAGCCGGCGTACAGCTTCCGGGTCATGTGGCCAGCATGACTAAGCCGCTTCTGGCGAACCAGAGCAGCACACGAAAACGCCATTTACCTTCCTGCTGGAGCAGTACCTATTTATCTACTTGCACTTTGATGTGCTTTCAAACTACTAGGTTGGCAGGAGCAGGGACCGAGCAATGAGATCTCACCCCGTTGCGGGGATTCGAACCGCCGACCTTCTGATCGGCAAGTCCTAGGCTCTGTGGTTTAACCTACAGTGCCACCCGTGTCCCAGTTTGACTGTATATACACTTTAACAATAGCGCTTCACAAAACGTATGATTTACAAATTGCCCTCAGTAACATGATACCCAGTGCTAATGCACTGTTAATATACCCCAAAACTTTTTTTCCCTTTTACCTGTTTTTGTTATTTATGCCCTTTGTACTGTTGTATAACTTTTCCATCTAAATAACAGGCTATTTTTTAAGTTTGCCTTTTATCCCATGCAATGCTAAAGCTCTAATGAAACAATGCAGGTAAGGAGCATAAAGGGATTCAAGTGTCTGCCTGGAGGGATGCCTGGGGAGTGACAGTAGCAGAGTGGCTGCTGGCTGTAGTACTGGGGTTGATGCCTGGAGTGTGTGCTTTGGCACTGTTGCATGTGATGAAGGAGAGGGTGTACTGGGGCCATGTGTTCAATGAACAATGAGCTCATTGGCTGCCTCTGTGTGCAGGCAGCAAGTGGACAGCAACGCCAGCATAGTGTGGGCAGTGGTAGCATGTTCCAAGGATGCTGTGGGCATGTCTATTATTTGTACACCTTTTTTGTAATTTTTGGCTGTTCCACTTCCTTGTGGGCTGAGCACATAGACTGAATACGATGGCTTACAGTATCTGTGTTGTATCCCCCACCTACCCTCTCCACTGTAATGCAAGTATAGGATTGCTCTGTAAATGCCTTGCACTTTAATTTCATTTTAACATATACATGATGGAACACCAGGAATAGACTCAGAAAGAATCTCCCAGCAAGCTTTGATGTAGTATTCTTTTTAAAGAAACACTTTAAAAAAAACCTATGGAATGTTTGAAACACACTTTTCACTGAACTAGTACCAGGCAGAATCAGGTTGCTTATTAATTAACAAAGAAGTGCAGAGCAGCTTGTGTATATAATAGTATATTTTTCAAATGTGGGTCTGTTCACTAACACATTCAGTGCATTTGAAAGCATAGCCCATCAATAATCACACCATGAGTAACTGCTATTATAACATACAAACAGGAAGCAGATTGTTGAAGATTTCAAGTGTGCTCAGACTCCCTCTTCCAGAATTCAACAGACCTGCTTTGAGCAAATTATTGCAAAGCCCCAAAGGAAAGACCATTTAACCCTCCCCACCCTGAAGTCCCCTTTTAAAAAGAAGTGTTCTGTTTATTACAATGGAATATGTTAAATCATTTGCAAGCTATTACCATTGGAAAGCATCACTGTTCCTCCTAAATACATTCAGCCTCCTTTAAACAAGAACAGAAATGGGTAAAAGAAACTTAGACATGTTCTGCTGACCCATCACACTTGAATTAGAGTACCGTAATTTTTGCTACACCTAATTTAAATCACATGGAGGTGTTTGCTGCTGTCTGCAGGGCCCTTCTTTCCTCAGCCTCTAGGTCCTTGTCCAACTCCAAGATATTTCTGCAGATTTAAAAGATGTGTATGGGAATTAAAGTTCTTAACTGTGATGAATTAAAAGTATAATGGATTAACTAAAAATCTTTGTTCCCTGAGTCTTCCATAGCAAAGGAGAAAAAAGTATGGCTAACTAGCTGTACTGGGGACATGGGGGAAATTATCACTATAGATAGAGAAATGTGTTGCAATTTGCATTAATATTGTATTTTCCTCTTCAAAAACCTTCCCATTAAGCATAACAGTATTTACGGAGTGATTTTCCAAGGAGTTAAGAGTAGCTGTACTTCAGGTACACTTTCTCATTAATAATTGCAGAAACACACATGCCCACACAACCAACCCCCAAAGTAAGATAGGGAGCATTATTATAACTAATAATACTATTTGTATAATACCTGTATTATTATACCTGTGTCACAGGTGGAGTCATATTTATGGCTGAAGTGAAAAATGCACTGGAGACTTTGCAGCTAATAACTCATTCTCTTAACATAGGTTTGAGAGACCTGTAGCCCTCCATATGTTGTTGGACTACAAGTTCCATCATCCCTGATTGTTGAATATGCTGATTGGAGTTGGGATTCAACAACCTCTGTGGGGCCAAGTTTCTTTATGCAGAGTGCACTTGGGAATCCTGCAGCCCTGCAGTAGGTTCTCAGCCACTTCATTTATAGATTTATCTGGGGTTTTTTAGTATTCACATAAAACATCACAAGGCAGTATACAGACTAGAAACACAGTATTACAGTTATAAAAAAACCAAACAAATCAGTAAGAGCTTGCTGCCAAAGTATCTCAAGTTTGAAAGGCTTGTCTGAATAATACCGTTTTTAGGAGATACCTAAAAACTAGCAAGTATGGCTCCTGCCAAACCTCTATTGGCAAGCCTACCACAGTAAGGGCTTGGTCCCTGGAGCATGGAAGAGGGGAAGAACAAAAGCAGATGGAGATGGAAGTGTGAGGAGAGCTCTGATGAGTGATCTGTTCTTCCCTCTGTAGTCTGTTGGATAAGGGTGGGAGGGAGAGATAAAAGGGGATGGCAGAAACTGAGAGAAAGAAGAGTAACTCTGCCTGCTTTTAACTCTGGCCCTCCACACTGTTGGCATGTGGCCCCTGAAAAATTACTCTCAAGATTTTCAACAGGAAATAAAAGTTTCCCCATTTTTAAGCTAACGGAAGCATATAAAAGCTCTAATTAACAAAACTGCAAGCTTGGTAACCATGCAGGGCTTTCAGGATAGTATTTTTGTATTCCACTTATAATTATGTGCCCCCCCATTAATTTCTCAATTCTGGTTCTTTCAGTACTGATTTAGGGAGTTCTCAGGCAGTGGTGCCATGAGTGCAAGACTTTGGGGCAGAGGTCCAAGGTCTCACACCGCAAAGTGAGCAGGAAGCTCCCCAAACACAGCAGGGGTAGATTAGCGTGAGCCCCCTCCCCTTAAGACCACTTAGCACAGGGTCTAAAACTACCCAGCTGCACTGCAGTCTCAGAACAATCTGCTGAATGGCAGCAGAGAACTTAATATGAGTGAGCAATCCCATTTTTTGAAAGGGACTTCTGAGTTCAGTGGAAAGCAAAATAGTCTCTTTTTCAGGTGCTGCGTTAGAACCATCTACCTAATAGCTATTTTCAAATATTTGGATCAGCCAACTAGTTATCTTTCTCAATGTTGATAGAATATGCAAAGAACAGAGCATGAGTGAAGGAAAATGTTGCAGTTGTCACCCTAGATCCAAGGAGCTTGTGTATTTGATTGACAAGCATTAAATCCATATTCCTCCAGGCAATTATTAAAGGAATTAAGATGAAACCACCGAACGATGTATTTCATTGCTATGCTTCCATCCAGCTTTTCAGCTTACTATCCTTGCACTTGTAAACATGGTGCTAGCAACATTAACGATGGAGATTGAGGCTTTGACCAACTTAGCAGAAAAACAGCTCTAACCACAGAGACCAGCTTTTTTTAAACAAAAAACAAAAAACTTGGAACATTATACTACATGCATGAGAAAGCATGAACAATGCTGCAAGTGTTAGCTACTTCTTATGCTGCTGACATTATATTAATATTCATGCTTATTATTATGGGAACTAACAGCTTAGAGGACTGAAAGGTTTTTTATCTTTGTTCAGGCATGTGTCATCTGCCTTTTGCTATTTTGGAAAACTTGCCTGGTGCTTGACATTAAATCATACCCATGCTAGATGAAGTAGCTCATTTCTGAACCTGGGTATTCACTTATATAAAATATGAGGGAATATTTAGCAATCCATTATTATAGTGGCATTATTATATACATGGTGTGCCATAAGATATGTGCTGTTAATATCTGCATATTTTTCAAGCTCATGAAGAGTAAAACTCCTTTTTAAAAAGAGCTACATGCATTTTTTAAAAAGGCAAATAAAACACAGTACTGTATCCACTTTTCCTGTTTATTCTATATTTATTATTCCTGTATATTTGTCCTATTTCATTTAATTAGGGGAGGAAACCAAATGGGCATCTTGCTGTCAGGACACAGAATTTTCTATAACCCTGCTCCTATCCCCAGTTGAGCCTTATACAATAACTAGGGATGGAGGAGTAATCTGAGTCAGTTCACATTTAAAGGCAAACCTACTAAACCTACACTTTCTAAAACAGTTTATAAACCACAACAAAGATATCCTTCAAAATGCACATTTCCTTGAATTTTGCAATGCAGTTTTCTAGCCAAGGAATGTCTACAAAAAGGAATTTACTAAAGTGTACATATAAATGCACATCTCTCACACACAAACCATTGCAGCAGTACCGGTACTTTTTTCTGGGAGTACTCAAGGGTACAGAGTGCCAACACCTTTTTTTTCAAACATTTAAAGTGTGGCACTTACTGTAACAACTTCATGGTGAATACCAGCACCCTTTTTTCTTTAAAAAAGCACTGCATTGCAGTCTATATTATCAGATGCTCCTCATGGGCTGAATAGCAGCAGCAGCAGTTCAGTCAGGCTGGCTTTTGTTGTTTTTCTGACCAAGTTGCTTTGACCTTGCCGGCCAGCCTAGAGATCAGATGCCCTGGAGCTCCAGGCAAGTGGAGACAGCTCAGTCAGACTGGCCTTTGCAGTGGTGATGGGATCTTTAACCTTACCAGACCCAATTATCCTGAACAAAGCCAGCAGTCTGTAGCCTGCTAAATGCCACCCCAGATATTCATTAGTAAAGACACAACTTTGCACTTCCATCCTCTATCAGCACTGGATTTCCATTCACCTGACCAAACAAGAGAAGTCCCAAACTGCATTTTAATATAACTTATAAAATAATTGCAATATTGGCAGGTTCTGAAGCATGATAAAGAGATGGTAAAACATGAACAAACAGAAATGAGATTAAATCAGAAGCTTGTCTAATAGGCAGATAATAAGGGGGAAGTAGGTTACAAGATTACAAATAAGAATTATAAATAATAACATGAAACCAGGAAATAATAGCTGGCATTTCAATATATCCTCTCCTATCAAGGACTGCAGCTTTAGTTTGTTAAATTGTAATGAAGTATTATTTAAGGGGTTTTTTTTACAATCAATCAGTACCTACATTTTATGAAAGAAACTAGTCCCACAATCAGGATAAGACATGATGGCCATCACACAGGATTCAAAAAACAGATGAGGGAGTTGGCAAATATTAAGTATCCATTGACAGAGTGACAGAAAATCAAGAGACAATGAAATGAAATGCTTTTTTCAATATTATTACATATGTACGCACACAGGTATATGCGGATTGAATACAAAATACAAACATGTATTCTCCAAGCTATAGCCATTATTGTCTCACAGGTTCCTGTGACTTTGTCTTTTGGTACTCATGGCCATGGTAAGAGTCTTGCCCGTGTTTGCTCCCAATCACTTTAGCAGCTGGTAAACCTGTTATGTTTGTGATCTTTTGGTAGTGCACACTGTGGTTGGCTTTTGTCGTGCTAGTGCAACCACCCAAAAAAAAAAAAAAAAAAGCAGCAGCAGAAACTGAATCCTGTGGATGGAGGCATATGTGCAGTATGACCAGCTTTTCCACAGGCTGAAATAGCTCAGTGCTACCTACAGCTGCCACATGCTGAAGTGGACACAGTGATGGTACAGTGTAAGTCTTACACTGATGGCAAATTTCCTCTTTTCCATCAGGATTTGCAAAAAGACACTCCCAGAAAATTAGGCAAGAAATGCATGTGTTAATTCATTGTCCTTTAATCAACTAGTCACAGTAGCAGCCGGAGGAGCAGAGTGGGGCAACATGGCTCCCCCAGCTCCCCAATGTTGACATTGCTGCCAGTAACTGAGAGGGTGGCAGGAAGAGTGGCACAGCGTGGGCATGTGGGGAAAGCACTGGACTGGCTCTGCCACTGTACCTGCACTGACCTCGTTACCACCTTGCCCCTCCCCTGGTTCATGTTTACTCCTTGTCCAGTTTAACAGATGGCAGGGCTGGTTATGTGTGCAATCTTCTGATAGCAGTACATTAAGTTTGGCAACCAGCAACGGCCTCGGCCAAGGGAGCTGGAGTCTAATAACACCTGCAGCCGGCCACAGGTCCCCCCTTTCTGTGACACCAGATTATCAGGTCCTTGTCTAGAGAGACAGGGCATCCTCTGCATAGGCAAGGGACCTCCATCTGCACGTGCAGACTTGAAAGTTCCCATTTCGCAGCTGCTGAAAGGCAGAGCATTTCCTAAGGAGCAGAGCGACACAGGAAGTGCTCCTTTGTGCTGCTGCTGCTGCTGCAGGAGCAGCAGGGCTGTGGATGCTGCTGTTACTGGAGGTGACCTGAGCTCACCGAGGCGATGACTGAGCAAGCAGGAAGATAAGGAAGGCGCGCGGCGTTGGTCGCCGGCGTAACAGAGAGCACTCTCCCGCCTCCGCCGGCAGCCCCACACAGGCGCGTGACACACTCCGCCTCTGGGCTGGGCTCTCGCCGTTGGCTCCAGTCCCTCTTCCCTTTTTCGCCCGCCGCTCCCTCGCGGCGCGCCAGGACCGCCCCTCCCCGGAGTAGCCCGCCTCGCCCGCCCGGCTTGATTCACGTGGCTCTCGGGGTGGAGCGGCAGCCGAAGCGGAGACCGAGGAGGGTGGGGAAAACAAAAGGCAGCTGTCAAAGGGGGAGAGCGGCGCGTTTGGCGGCAGCGGCGGCCCAGCCCGGCAGGAGCAGGTGAGTGACGTGCCGCGTGAGGAGAAGAAGGTGGCGGCGGCGGCGGCGGCGCTTCTCTCCCCTCACCTCAGCGCGCGCCTCAGACTTAGTTGCCCGCAGAGCAGCTCGCCGGTAGGTAGCTGGCCGGCTGGCTCCAGGTTGGGTTCGACGTCTGCCTGGTGGGAGGGGACGGGACTCGCTCTTGCCTGGGCTGCCTGGGCGAGGGGGGAACTCGGGGCTGCCACGCTGGCAGGAGCGACGAGCGGCGCTCTGAGGGGCTTTCCACAGAGCCGGCGAAAGGAGCCGAGGCGCGCGCTTTCCGCGGTGGGCAGGGGCGTCATTGCGCGGCTGAAGTGAAGCTCGGGAGGAAGGGGGGAGAGGAGTTGTTTTTGGTCTGCGTGGGAAGGAGAGGAAGCGGAGAGGGAAGCACTCGCCACGAAGCGCCAGGAGATTGGCAAGAGGCAGCCGAGGTACAAAGAAGCCCTGTTTGCCGAGGAGCGAAGTCGCTGCCAGCCCCAGGAGGAGCCTCTCAAAACAAAGCTGCCAGGGCCGGGGATGAAACCCGCGGCACTCCACCCCCCACCCCCCTCGCGCCTTGGGTTGCCAACTTGAGGTTTAAAAAAACAGGCCAATGGGCAGAGGCAGGATGGGCTAGTGGGCGGAGCTCCGTGAAGTTTTGACAGATCAGGGGCTTTGCTTGGCAGGTTTCAGTGGAGGAGCACAAGGTGGACTAGTGGGCTGGGAGGTGGCCTCAATAGCAGGAGAAATGGCACCACCGCTTGAATCATCTAAGGCTGCATTCCTAACACTGCATCCCTGGAAGGAAGGGAGAAAAGCTGCCAGGAGACAGACTGTGAGCTGTGAGTAAGCTGCCTTAAAACGAAATTGAGGCTTCAGAGTAGGCATAGTAAACACCTGCTTCCCAAACATTGGCAAGCACACTGGATAGGCAAGTGTGCAAATACTTTCTAGATGGCAGCAACCCTACCTGTTCCCTTGGAAAAAGGTGTTTCCTTGTTGGGAGGGGCTGGATTGCTTGGTGTAGGAATTGAAGTAGTTCAAGCATTGATCTTAAACTTGCCAGACATTCAACTGAAATGTTAGCTATTGAGGGCATTCTGTGTTTTAACACAGAGCAGTTACTTTCAAACTTTTCAAACTCAAGCTCCATCAAAATTTAGCTGACTTTCCTACCCCAGTCCTAGCCAATCTTTTGGCAACACATAGGGCCCTCCTACATACTCACAGCATTGCTGTGTGCCCAGAGATCTATGGGCAAGGGCCCTAAGCCAATGCTGTACTGGAACTGCTTGTGACATTGGCTTTGTGTTTAAACAAGCAAGCTTACTTAATCTTGTCACTTCTATAGTGGGGAGGAAAACAGCTGCAGATGCCCCATAGAATCATAGAACTGGGAGGGACCACAATGTGCTCTTGATTTGGATCATGACCCAACACTGATTTTCTGCTGCAAACCACTTCTCTGAAATGAGTACATTTGGGGCCAAGTAGCAGGTGGGTGGCGCTGTGGGTAAAACCTCAGCGCCTAGGACTTGGCGATCGTCAGGTCGGCGGTTCGAATCCCCGCGGCGGGGTGCGCTCCCGTTGCTCGGTCCCAGCGCCTGCCAACCTAGCAATTCGAAAGCACCCCCGGGTGCAAGTAGATAAATAGGGACCGCTTACTAGTGGGAAGGTAAATGGCGTTTCCGTGTGCTGCACTGGCTCGCCAGATGCAGCTTGTCACGCTGGCCACGTGACCCGGAAGTGTCTGCGGACAGCGCTGGCCCCCGGCCTCTTAATTGAGATGGGCGCACAACCCTAGAGTCGGACACGACTGGCCCGTATGGGCAGGGATACCTTTACCTTTACCTTTAGCAGGCAGGCAAGCAGGTGGCCATTTTCAGCAGAAAACTGGTCTGGGACTCTGACCCTGATCAGGTGCATGTTCTGGATCTGGGGGCTATCAGTGCTTTTTCTACAAAGTAAAAACTTCCAGGTGGAGGATGTTTGTTTAAACTTTGGTCCTCAGACTCCCTCCTAAAGCTGGGAAAGGAGGCTGGAATGAAAAGGTCTCTGAGGCACTCATGCCTGGCATTTTGATGTCTGTAATGCTAGATCACTGTAGCTGGGGGGGGTGTGTTTCTGCCCCTGCTTTGGTGCAGGTTCCTATCCTCCCCTCAAACTTCAGTATGCACGCACGCATGTCATGCACACAGGTGTATTGCACACACACCCTATGGGAGACCACTTCAAAGTTTGCAAATCAATGCCATAGAGTGGTGCAGCTTAAACCATTTGGCCTCTTTCTGTGGGTGGGCAAAGGGATTCATGCATACACAAATAACTCTGGCAAAGCTGTGAACCTGGTGTGTATGTAGGGAAGAGGGTATTTAATTTCATTGGGCATAGGGATTTGCTCATTAGTTATCTATTTTAAGACATGCTCATCTTGAAGAACAGCTACATTCATCAAGGATGTCGGCAGGAAAGATTCAGTTTCTCACTTCACTTTAAAAAAAGCAAACTTGGCCTGATCTGTTCAGTGATCTCCATAACAAACCAAGCCCTGTACAAATTATGGATGTTGTACAAATGAGCAGAATAGCTACAAAAATAATATTTATGTGCTAGCTATTCACTCCCTCCAGCCCAGCTTTGCATAGTTCATCTAGCATTGTATATGGACAGTACCTAGATATGGAAATAATAAATCTTTGGTTGCTTTGAGTTACAGTCACTCTCAGGATTATTCTGTCTTAAAATCAGTAAGGGCTGCTGATTTATTTATGCTAAATGCTTTAGTTAAGGTAGGTCTTGCTGCTGAGCTAGAGAACAAGTGTGTGAGAGAGGGGGGAGAGAGAGTTTAATAAAATATTTAGTAGATAAAATGCACAGCTGTTTGAATTGAACATTAACTGGTGTGACCTCAGCAGCTAGTTAACATCCAAGATTCCCCTGTGCCCTGAAATATTCCAATATGTGTGTTATCTCCAGCTGCTCTCAGGGGCAGTAGGTATATAGACTAGGCTTTTCCAGGAAACCTTGTTCTCCATGCTCAGTTGTGTGATAGGAATGGTAGTAGAGTCTAACAAAAACACAGCGGTGTTTTTAATTGAAAGTCTATTTGACATTAGTCTTGTTTCGCAGTGGAGAAAAGTAAGATGCAGTTTGTTTCCATGCTGAATTGAAGGTGCTGGTGTTAACCTTTAAAGCCCAAAATGGCGTGAGATCTGAGTATTTTAAGGACTAGCTTCTTCTTGCATTCTTCCCTGCATGCTCTGCTCATCAACAGAGGCTCTACTTCAGAGCCTTCAACCCTGTGAAGCCCAGTGGGCAGCTACCAGGGAAAGAGTATTTTCTGTAGTGGCACCTACCCTATAGAATGCCCTGCCAACTGAAGTCTGCTAGGCTTTGTCTCTAAGGAGACCAATAGAAACTTGGTTATACCAAGGCCCTTACCAGGCTATTTTACTGTTTCATTTTAAAGTTTTGAAAGTTTTAACCACTGCCCCTATATAAATGAAGATGTTAATATGCTGATTTTTTAAAATTCCTTTTAACTTTTATTGATTTGTTAACCACCTTGGATACCTTTTTTGGATTAAAACAAAGTATATTATTAAATAAATAAACCTTACAGAAAAGCAGGAAGTATCTTATATAGGTGTTGCAGGGCTTTTTGTGTGTTATGTGATGGTTGTTTTTCTCCTCTGCTGATCCTGCTAGTATGTTTGAAGTGGGAATAAATTTTACATCTGGCTTGTAGGTGTTTAGCATATCAGTGTGATAGGCACTCTCAAAAGCACTATGATCTTGGGGTGGGGGGTGCAGGGAAGCAGGCATCTGAAAGTGCCATAACAGCCACAGGGGAGGGACAAGGCGTATTGACTAATGTCAGGAATCATTTGGCTACTAAATCTTATTAAAGGCACTTTGTTCCGCTGTTTCTTGCAGGGGAAGGTGGCATTAATTGAGAGTGCACAGCTGATGCTGCCATGTAGAAAGTAAATGCAACAATTGTAGGTGGTAGAAATCCTTCCTGTAATTAAGCTGTGTAAAAAAAGAACGAGGACCATTTAATACTGAAGTATAAACTTACTTTTAGCTGGGTTTCCCCCCCTTTGGCTATACAACTGATGAATAGGCTGCAATGAGGTCCTGTCCTGGTTCATCTAAAGTTAGCTGTAACCAAATTTCATTGAAGCCAATGGGACAAGTTACCTGAAAACAGTGAGACCTCTGAGTAAATATACATAGGATTGCACTGTTAGTTACCGGTAGTTACACAACTAGCTATAGATGGATTGGGACCATTGTATTTATTTGTCATTGCATACAGTATCAATACCTTTCAACTATGTAAACTAGAAATCTTTTTGCAGTAGTTGAGTAGTAGTTAACTAGAGCTGCTTTTTCTATGGACCCTGAGAGACACTAGGAGAATTCGCTACTTGATCTTTATTGAGAATAGCAGTCATAAAAAGGCTCAAACTACAGCAAAACTTCATGTAAGATTCTGCAGAAGAACTTAACTTGGATAAATTATTAACTTCGCAGTTCTGTTTCCTACACAGGCACATCTACTGATTGTGCCAAACAGTGGTAAGCGTTACTTACATTGCAGTGTTGAGAGGGATAATATACCCTTAAATCCCAACAGTATGTGGGAGCAGAGGCATATCTAGGGGTTGGTTAGGGCAGCTTATTCCAAGGGCCTGTGGCTCAGAATGGCTAGAAGCCTGTTTGCCCACCCACACACTTCCTGGGTTGCTCCTCTGCTGCTCTGGGCAGCCAGGCAAAGTGCACAGGTTCCTCTGGCAAGGGCGCAAGGGATGGAAGGGTGCCAATACAGCTCATTGCCAGGGGCACAAGGAAGCCTAGGTACGCCTCTGTGTGGCAGATCTGCTTATTTTGGTACAAGCACATTCTGTTGCACTAGGATGCACGCTCACTAGTTTGCAGTCAAACAAAGGTATATTCTAAAAGTTTAAAATGGGATATTGATTCCCTTATTTTAACTGACGTCCAGAGCGTCTTTTAACACCACTTATCCTAAAGAGGAATTAGATGGTGGTCAAATTTCTTATGCTCAAACAAATATCCTGTTTGTTAAAAGCATGGCTCATTCAAAAGTTTGGCAAATGTTACTTTCTAATGGGAATAAGTACCCATTTTGAGGGGGTAAGATATTATTGAACTACATCCATGCAAGTTTGGGACAGTTTCCTTTTGGGTGCAAAGGATGTACAGTGGTACCTCGGGTTAAGAACTTTGCTTCAGGATGAGAGTACGGCAGCAGCGAGAGACCCCATTAACTAAAGTGGTACCTCAGGTTAAGAACAGTTTCAGGTTAAGAACGGACCTCCCGAACGAATTAAGTTCTTAAGCTTTAGAGATAAAAGGCCAAGACATTTCTATTTAACATCTCATACTTTACATATTCTTTGCATAAAATATTTATATGTCTATATATTCTCTTTTAAAGTCTATTTATGAATAGCTTTGCAAATTAGGCCAAGCCTTATTTCAAAATGAAGAGTATGCAAGTCAGATTGCAGGTGATCAAATGCTACATAGTCTGGACCCATTTCTGTGCAGGTGCCTGTATGTCTTTCATAGCCACCACTCCTTTTGTTTGCATTGTGCCTCACCATATCAATTAGGACTAGAGAAATATGGAACAACATTGTTAAAGCAATCAGCAGTTAGGTATTCATTGTCAAACACTGTAAACTCTTGAGTGAAACTGACAAGGAGCTGATGTGGTAGAGAGTGCTTGGGGTGTGGTGGAAGTGCATTTGCCACCACATTCACTGCGTTATGAGGCATGTTTTTGAGGCGGATAATTGTGCATTCAAACCACCTCCACCCTATGAGTAGTGCAATCCTATACACACCTACTCATAAGTACGTCCAACTTAGTTCAGTGGGGCTTTCTCCCAGGAAAGTGAGCACATGACTGCAAACTTAGAATATACGTCTGCACCTTGAGAAGCAGCAATTCTCTGGTCAAGAAGAATTATGCCAGCCACTCTAATGTGCCTTGTACATGATGTGTCAGAATGCAACTCGCAGTGGGCCTGTCAAAGGAGAAGAGTATCTGCCCTTATGCTTCTTCTGTCAACAGCAAGCCTGGAATCTACATTTTATTGTTCCAAGGGAATACTTTAGGACAGGATTCAGACATGACGATTTGTTGACCCCTTGTTGAAGTCTATGATTTGTGACAGTGTTTAATCCTACTGAGTCATATGGGGGGAGGTCACCGGAGGTCTACTGAAAGAATAATATAAGCAGGGTGGAAAAGCAGTCACTGAAATTTTTATCCTGACCCCTTCCCCCCTCAAAATACAATTTTTAAAGAATCCATCCTTTTCTAGGACCTTCCTGTAAATAGGGTTGCATGACATTAGGGACTGAACTATTATCACAGTGGAAAGTCAAATAGTTTGCAGCAGAAGTAGGCAACAAATTACTCACAGGCTACACCCAACACTGAGTATGATTCAGAATTATGGGGATCCTGCCTTGAACTTGCTCCACTTCATGGGCTTATGTCAGGAGTTAATTTGCTCGTATGGTGGGCAGCTCTTATCTGCTAGCTGCATAAGTACTTTGCTTTTAAATATGAGTAAGACAGAAGTCTGGGTTTAAAAATAGTTTTTTGGGCAATCAGCCACCAGTCTGTTGCTTGTGTTATTCAAGGTTAGATTATTATTAGTAACCCACCAACAATGTGTGCTGGACATTGTACAGCACGCAGAACTGACGGGGTCACTTGAGCTGTGGGTTTTTTACGCTAAATGAGATGAACACAATTTCAGAGAAAAGGATCTGTGTTTTATAGTAAAGTTAAGGGAGTTAGATGGTAGCAGACAGTGAGCACAGAATGAATAAATTTGGGCAAAGTCCAAATAAGCTTTGAGGAAAGACTTAAAGGGAGGGATGGAAGGCAAATCCACACTATACTTTTAGAACATGTCCAACACACATTTAAAATACATGCCTTGTCCCTACAATTCCCAGCCACATTAGCAAACTATAGTACCCAGGATCATTAGTCTATCTTGTGGGGCAGAACAAAAGAAAACATGTCTGCAGTGGAAACCAGTGCTAGCCTTGTGTTGTCAAGCAGGTCTGGTAAGCAAAGACTTGGTTACTTCTAAGTTCTGTACAACTCTGGGCACTCTGATGGCACTCTGTAGACACAGAATACTAATAATAGTAGATGGGCTGAACAAGAGATTAGAAATGGGAGAAAGGGGAAATCATGGAAGAGTGTTTGGGGGACACGGGCAGACAGCTTTAGAGGTAAGGACTGTGAACTTAAAGTAATGTGCAAAATTAAGGGGAGAAATGAATGGACAGCAGAAATTATGGGAAATTGTTTAGTTTTAGAATGTTGTATTTATTTTACTGTTGTTAGCCGCTCTGAGCCCGGCTTTGGCTGGGGAGGGCGGGATATAAATAAAATTTTATTATTATTTATTTTATAGTATATGATTCCTGTGTTATTTACTCCTAAAATACACACCTAAAATTTGTGATGCATTATGGTCCTCACTACTGATTTTGCTTCGTATGGCATCTAGGACAGAAGCTGGCTAACATTTTTGCATCGTTAATTGTTTTTTCAACTCTTAACGTTTTTGTAACTTAAGCTAACTTTCCATGCTCTTTTAATCATCCTGTTCTATGATTAAATATGTCAAGAGATATAAACCACTCAGTTTGTGGCTTCAGAGTAAGGGCAGAGCTGGTGCTCCACCCAGTATACCCAAGCGTGGGGAAAATGCTGCAGAATAAATTATTCATGAATGACTGTACAAATTACTTTGCTTTTGGAGCCCTTAACAATACATCAGCAAAACAGGTTAAGAGAGGTGCTGTAATATAGGTGGTGTTTAACTAGGAATGACAGCTAAGTCTTAAAAACTAGGGGACACTATCGGGACTCAATGCTCTGGTGGGAGTGGGGACTTGCTAGTCAGTAGACATGCACAATATTGCATTGTTACTGAAAGAGACAGTGGTGAAGGAACTGGCCAGAAGAATTTTGGCAGGGGATTTTATTCTGCTGCCATTGTCTCTCCTTTAGTTGTTCTTCTTCAATTTCCGCATGGATTACAAACTGACTTAAAATTCAAAGGCACAAACAAATTCTAAGGCTGAAAGCCACCTTTATTCTGAATAGCAGCAGATTAGCCACAAGGACCTACTGACTGCATAATGCTTGGAAGTTGACCTATTGCAATGGAAAGGCCACATAATATTGGTAAACTACTGTGAAATAGGATTCTGAAGGTTGAAAAGGTAAGGAGAATCAGTTGCACTGTGGGTGATTAGAGTTGGAGTTTAGGAGAGGGGGACTATCCTAGTAAATCCATTTGTGGATATAGCCCTGAAATAAAATATTCTGTGAAATATGCCTCTTTGAGAATTCAGCACCATTAAAAGGTGAACACTACGGGGGACTTTGAGCTTTGGTAGTTGGTGCAGTTCTCACTTGATAACATGTAAATGTGGTAGCATCTCTTTCAGTGTAAGGAGTCAGTTTGGATCCCTGTTTCCTCTTTCAGAAAATATCTTCCAAAAGCAGCCCAGCCGTAAGAAAAACCTGAGGTGTTTCACACACTACATCTGAATACATAAATTTGGATCAGGGGAGATGTTGTCAAAATATACCACAGGACATGTTTCATTTTCAAGTTGCATTTTTCTCTCTTTGAAATACCCTTAGCCACTACAGATTTAGGGCACTTTGGAAATGAACTTTCCTTTGCTCAGTTATTTAATTTGAGAAGGAACAGATATGAGTTTGACAAATGGGCCTTGCAGAAGGCCTGAAGCTATCCTGCAAGCTTGATTTGCACCTGGCCATTCTCACTCTAAAGACCTTTCTGACCTTCCAACCATATCCCCCACTCTCTTATCAGCATTTTAATTGCAATGGAAATATTATTTTTAGAATCACTGTTCCACCAGGGGCGCTGTCCTGTGCCAAATAATACATTTGTACAGCATACCGAAAATACCAGAGCAGGACAGTACTACTACCATTTGCATCCCAAGGTGGTGTTTGACTCCAATAGTACAGGAACTAGACTGAGATCTTGTACAGTGAACCCAAAGCTGTTGCCATAGCAGAATGGAATTGCAGGACTTTGCAGTTAACTGTGGATAACAGTAAACAGGATTTCTGCCAATGTGACAGTGTGCTTTTGTAGGAAATTTTGCAGTGTTTGAATTGCAGGGGGAAGCCCCCTTAACAGCATGGGGATCATAATGACTAAAATAGATGTGGAGAAGAATCTGGGGCTTCTGGATTTCATTAATGCCTCCCTAATTAAAATACTGTAGTTTTTACCTTTTAATCTATCTAAGCAAATAAAGCTTGTCTGCAGTGCAACTTACTACAGCCCTAGACTTGTGCCCTAGACTTCAGTAGATGAGCTATTAAATGATAATTGCTAAAATATAAAAAACTATTTTCAGTTAATTTCATCTTTATCAAAGATGATAGAAATATGACTCAGCTCATATCATATAGGTCTTCTATCAAACTGTGAAGTTGCATTTAATTTTAGAGTAACCTTTCTTGCAGTTATAATGGCACTTATTCTCAGAGTTGTAACAGCTTTGTAACTTGGAATCATAGAATAGTAGAGTTGGAAGGGACCCCGAAGATCATCTAGTCCAACCTCTGCAGTGCAGAAAACTTTTGCCCAACACGGGGCTTGAACCCACGACCCTAAGATTAAGAGCCTCATGCTCTACCAACTGAGCTACTCCATCTTGTGGCTGAGCTCTTTCCTTTTATTAGATTAGTATCAGAAAAAGATTCCTTGTTTTACATCTAAGTTTAATACTTAGTTTCACCATCTGGTATGACAGAGCAAAGCTAAGGCCACCCAGCAAATGAAATGCTTAAGGAAGGAAGTTAATGGCTTGGGAAAGGAGAACAGGACATGCTTGCTATTACTTTCTGTATGCAGCTAGACCTAGGGAAATTTTTAATAATACACATTCCATTACTTTCACACACATCATCTCAAGTTCCCTATGGGATCCTAACTAAAATGGTCAAGACAAGAACTACTTTACAACATCTTGAAATTAACAAGTATTGAAGTACAGTGGTACCTCGGGTTAAGTACTTAATTCGTTCCGGAGGTCTGTTCTTAACCTGAAACTGTTCTTAACCTGAAGCACCACTTTAGCTAATGGGGCCTCCTGCTGCTGCTGCGCTGCCGGAGCACAATTTCTGTTCTCATCCTGAAGCAAAGTTCTTAACCTGAAGCAATATTTCTGGGTTAGCGGAGTCTGTAACCTGAAGCGTATGTAACCTGAAGCGTCTGTAACCCGAGGTACAACTGTACAACATTAAACTTCGTTAGATGGATTTTAAACCACATTTTCCTTATACTGTATGCTATGGTGCATGAGTCATTAAATCTGTTCAAATAAATTATGAATCATAGTGCCAAACAAACAAACTTTGAGTAGAAACTATTTATAATCAATGGTATTTCCCAGGAGTACAATTTTTAAAACTAGCTAAACCAAAGCTTTTTTCTATAAAATTGCAGAGGGATAAAAAGAAAGCAGGAAACAGCTCTATTCCCTTCTTTCTGAATGCCCCAGGTGGGGCAGATCTACACCATACATTTAAAGCTTATTCAACACATATTCAAAGCACATGACTCCAGCCCCCAAAGAATCCTGGGAAGTGTAGTTTAAGAGTGCTGGTAATTGAAGCTCTGTGAGGGGGAAACTACACTTCCTAGGATTCTGTGAGGGAGTCATGTGTTCTATAGTGCATTGAATAACCTTTAAATGCAAGGTGCTGTTAGTTACAGTGTGCTCCTTAGCCATGGCGTAAGTTACATTTAACCCAGTGGGGCTTACTCCCAGGTAAGCAGAACTGCAAGTATAGTTACTTCCTTCCCTGTCTCTTCTAAGCTGTTTTCTTCTTTCTTTTCTTTCTTCCAACCAACTCCTAATGTCATCCAGCTTGACTCCCAAGGCTACTAGTTAAAGTCTAGTTAAAAATTCAGGCAAGAAGTACTTAGTTTGTGATGCTGAAAATATGGATATTGATTTATCTAGCAGTAAAGACCTATCAATTTTACTTCTAAGTTCATCCCTCTGTGTTTAATAGAGTCCAAAGTAGTTGTTAAAAGGTTGCAGTCTAAAGAATACTTTCAAACTGTCTCTTACTTTCTTCCAAAGCTAGATACAGATATCAAAAAGGGAAAGTGTTTGTGTTAGTAAATGAGGGGCTTCAGAATAAAGTCCTTGCTTGCTAATTCACTTCAGGAAGGAAAGCCCTGTCATCAGGCTTAAACAAAGGAAGTGGTTAAGGTAGTAGTTGGTGGGCTGTTGCTTGTGCAGTTCTTGTTAGGAAATGCATAGCCTGTGAAAGTATATGAGACAACTGTAAAATGTTAAGGACGTGGCTAGATGTTGGAACACCACCAGATAGCTCATATGTGGATTCCACTCCAGAAGGCCTACAGATAGTATTCTATTCTCAGTGATGACATAACTGATGAAAAGTCAGAATTACTTCCCCATTCTGGATAGGAACTAATGAGATATAAAACAACTTTGGCTATGACAGAGATGTGGGCAAACCAAGAAAGTGTGAAAAATCACTGGGCTTTTTTCTTTTCTTTTTAAAGCAAACTAACATTGCTTTAGAAATTACCTTCTGGTCAGACTTCTCATGTTTCTTTTATACAGCTATAAATAATGAACAGCAATGGATTGCAGTACTCCCAGATACACACCATTTAGCTGGGCTAGGAGTGATCCCTATTGAATTCAATGGGACTTAATTCCGAGTAAATGTGTCGGTGTGCACCAGGTCACATGTAGATCATAATTTATCAGAAACAACTTCTGTGCATGGGTTGTGTAGTGTGGGCTACTCTTTCTCCATACTCTTTAAACTGATACACAAAACCTGTTTGTCACTCCACCAGTACAGTGGTATCTCGGGTTAAGAACTTAATTCGTTCCGGAGGTCTGTTCTTAACCTGAAACTGTTCTTAATCTGAAGCACCACTTTAGCTAATGGGGCCTCCTGCTGCCGCCGTGCCACTGGAGCACGATTTCTGTTCTCATCCTGAAGCAAAGTTCTTAACCTGAGGTACTATTTCTGGGTTAGAGGAGTCTGTAACCTGAAGCGTCTGTAACCTGAAGCATCTGTAACCTGAAGCATATGTAACCCAAGGTACCACTGTAAACAAAACCTGATTGGGATGATTGTGCTGGCTGGAGCAGATGGGGACCTCTGGAAGGCATGAGGTTGGGGAAGGCTGTTCTATGCTACCTCTAGGCAAAGTTAGGAAAGGTGAAAATGTGAATCTCTACCCCATGAGCAGGCTTATAAAAGATGCTTCTCTGGGTGGCTTGCTGTATTTTAAAGAAAACTTTAAAGCACTGTATTCATCCTTATAATTGTACTCTGGTTTGCTTATTGCCTTACATATGGTTCCCATGCCAAGGCACTTCAAAATCTTCACTGTAGGGAATAGCTCTTTAAATGCCTCTTATGCTGAATAATGCAAGGTAAGCAATGGAGTTGGTTTTTTATATCCATCTTTGCAGAATGTAATGGACTCTCTAGGATTTAGAAACACTGCAAAACTGAGTCTAGAAGCGAATGCCATTATTTTCTTGTGCATCCCATGTAAGAAAGTATTAATACCATCCTTTCCATGTGGAAGTCATAGGGGCTGCCCTGCATCTAATTGCATGCTTGCTGTAGCTTAGAGTCCTTTGATCCTAACTGGTGTCATAGTGCCTTCTACTGTAATACCTTTTGATTTTCTGATGTCCTACACCAGCACATGCTGGTTGGGGCTGATGGGAGTTGTAGTCCAAAACATTAAGAGGGTACCCTGCTGGCAAAAGCTGTCCTACGCTATGCAATGGTTTCAGAGCATCCAAGATACATCTTAACCTATTTATGTTAAGTGTGACTGCATTTAAATGGAGTTTGTGCATTGTAGCAGAAGGTCATCAACTGTCTTGAAGAATCAGTTCTCTGGACTGATTCTCCCTTTCTGTCTATCAGCAACTTTTCTCCCTACAGCTCCTCCTCTGTTGCTGCTACTTCCTGTATGGGTTCTGCAATGATTGCTGCTCTTTTTGAGTCGGTATTAGAACACATGTGTTTCTTACTCTGGGCTTTAGGGCATTTTCCATATAAAGCATGGACTAGAAGAGAGTTTATACAAAGCTGTTTGTTAGGGAGGTGGACTACATTTTGTTGGTTGTAGCAGTGATAAAGGAAACTGAAGCTATGGGAAGATGAGCAAAAAGAGCAACACCAATGCAGCTGAATCTTCAATCCTTGCCTTGGCACAGTTCTGATTTGTCCTAGGTAAATAAGAAATTGCACGGCTAATTATTATTTTTGTCTTGCTTGCGATTTGCTTCAAATTTAGATTTCCGTTTAGGTTACGAATGTTATACAATATCTATGGGAGCGAGGTAAATGTTCAGAGACCCATCACATCAAGGATTGAGTATACAGTACTAAAATTCAAAAATTAGGCAGAACTAGGCTCTCTAAAATTACCGGTACAATATATTTAGCTAGAGAAAATGTGGCTAGCAGAGAGATCAGTTATGTTATCTGGGACTGTAAGGCACTGGAGTCTGGAGGACGGAACAGTGTCACATCTGGTAACTTTGCAGGCCAAACAGAGAAATTGCAAAACTTAAATTTTATTTTTATTTTTTTAAAAATGATATTTATTCAAATTTTCATAAATACATAAACACGAAAAAAGAAACAAGAAAAACAGAAAAATACAGCAAAAAATAAAACAAAAAGAAAAAACCAAAAAAAGAAGAAAAATACAAATCTCAGATTACAATTTTTCATTTGCTTATTTCTTGAACCTCCTCACACCTCCCTTTTTGTATTCTGATTTAATTCGTTATTCCAGCAAATTCTTCCCATATTTCTCAATTTTAATTTAAGTGATTAATCTTCACAATCTATCTTATTTATTAATTCAACATAGCCTTTCCATCTTTTAATATAATCTGTTATTCAATTTACCTTAATCTCTTTAACCTTATCTTATCTTAAAAATCTTAAGATTTCAAAATTTAAATCATATTCATACATATCTCCTTAAATCATTTCTGCTAAAGCCAATTTAGTTCCTTTCCAGCATATTCCCTGATATTTCATTAATGTTGCACTAATTAGTTGCAACATTAACATTAACAAAAGAATTTCCCTTGATATCTCTAATTTTTATCCAACGTCCCTTCTTCCTGGTTTCGGGTTATGTCAGTCCTTTCTGTCCATTACATCCAGTCCATCAATCTGGTGTTCTTATGTCCGAGGCCCTTAAGTCTCTTCTAGGCCCCTTCTGCAGATTTTCTTGTTCTTGTTTGTGCTTACGCACTTCTTTGTCTATTGTTGGTTTCTTGGGGAGTGGGTCTCCGGAGGGTTCCATCCGGTAATAATTTCCATTTTCCTTCGTCAGACTAGCCCTTCCCCCCAGTCCCACTCCCCGTCGTCATCTTTGTAATCCAAAAAATATTTATCCAAAAGATAATTGTTCACCCGTTTCATAGTCCCACTAGAGTTAAGAGCTTCCTTGACTTCAAACACTTCCAAGCACTCTCCAAGTTCAATCTTCCAACGCAGTGGCTTTTGTTCCTGCAGGACTTTGGATCTCTCCATTTGTGTTGTTTGAGGAGTAATCACTGCCTCTTCCTTCCTCATCTGCCCTTGGACTTGCCTTGTCAAACCAGATTCCTGAATTGGTCGCTGTATAACTTCTTTATCCTTATTCCCTGTTAAATCATATTCACTGGCCACAGCACTCATCAAGTCCAACTTTTCATGCATCAAGTTCATTTTCTCATGCAGCTGCTCCAGCAAAGCATTTGTCATGCCAAGGGCAGACACCAAACCTTCCTTCCAACACATTTCTGTTCAAGGTCAAACGGCTGGTCCCACGATCCCAATCTCGCAGCTGTAGAGTCTCCAAGTAAGCTGCAACAACAAACTGACAGGCTCCCTCTAGGGGACACAATTTCTATTTGTATCCATTTTTAAAATGTATCCAACAAAGGAGATTACTTTCGATTTCAAATACTTTCGATTTTCAGATACTTTATTTCTTTAAAATGCAGAAAGTAGCGTTGAAGTTAATTTGTTTCTCTTTTTTTTTTAACTATCTGTCAAAGTACTCCACTTTCAATCAATGGACGTCTCAAACAATTTCTGTCCCGACACCCCGTCCCCAGGTTTGGGACGATGGAAACTTAAATTCCTTTACTCTCCTCCTGCAGGATTAAACAGTCAAGTTTCCCCCCCCCCTTTCTCCTGCTTCAAAGGGGGTTTTATTGGTTATAGATGCAGGAAATTTCCAACTTTAAAACAGTTTTCCAGGCTATTAGGTTGCAAGGTCTTTGCTTCAGTCTATATACAAAAAGCAGAAGGCGGACTTCCTGTTTAAACCTTCCCGCTTCGTGCCTAATTCATAAATTTTGCAGATTTCTTGATCCAATTCTCCGTTTTTACTCACGGGTACTTGATTTAGAGTCCAAATGTCATCAAGAAAAAGTCAGCGCTCTCCGGCGATGGCTGTGCGGCTTCCCTCCATGGAAATAGCGATCGGTTCGCAGCACCGTGCTGCTCACCCCACTTTACTCCGGAGCCCCGAAAAGAGGTTTCCTCGTGAGTAGGGGAGGCGCTCTTGGTGCTCTGCCGAACCCCACGTTCCCAGGCTTCTCCGCCTGGGATTTCTAGCGGGCCCCCGCCTTCGCCACGGCGGGAAGACCCAATTTCCACAGAGCCCGTTCCTCCGATCGGAGGAGCTCCGCCATTCGTCGTTGGCACTAACCCGGAAAAGGTTTTAAAAGGCCTGGGTGAATAGTAAGGTTGCTGAAAAGAAGACCAGGCATTGTCCTTTATTCAGCGGATCTTTCTCATAGGGATGTGTGCATAGCATTGCAACACTGAGCACATGGCTGTATACACACCATACATTTAAAGCACATCTGCACCCCCCTCCAAAAAGGCTCTTGGGAGCTGTAATTTACCTCTCACAGAGCTACAGTTCCCAGCACCCACAATTCCCATGACTCTTGGTGTGGGTGAGTGCTTTGTATAGTGTGTATGCAGCCGCAGAATGGTAAACCCTTATCAAATGAAATCCTTAAATTTCTAATACCCTCCTGTCCTTTCATGACACATGATCAGTGCTGCTTGACCTCCATTGAGTTCCTTAGTGCAGAGCCACTAGCTATGCATATGTCAAATACTGCTATCAGTGCTTGTAATCCCAGGTACAGATACGGCTGCTAACCAGGAGACATCTCCTGTTGTTAGATTGTCACCCCATGGTTCATTGCTCTGCAGTCTACCTGGCATCTGTTGTCTCCTATAGGATTTGGGTTGAAGAAGAAAAGAGTGTGGTATGACTTTTGTAGCAGAGAGCAGATACTGCAGAACCTAGATACACATAGCTGAAGTTCAGTTTGCAGTTACAGTATCTGAAACATTTTTACACTGCTTTTCAATTTTGTAAGCACACTAAAATAAACTTTACCGCTAAGGTGTTTGACAGTCTTCTTTGGTCTGGTCAGTTGACTGTAGGTTGAAACCGTTCTATGTGCTCAATATTGCATACTGTGTAGATTTACAAAAAAAAAATTACTCTGCAACATTCTACTGCAATTTAGTAATAATATTTATAGTCATTTTGTGTCATTTACAGCATTGTGTTTGAGTTTATTTAAATAGCATAGTGACATTTGTCCTCTTCTGATAACCGGATAAGTTGTTTGTGATAACTATTATGTGCTATTTGTACTTTTACTTCAAAGTTTCAATAACTAATGGTTATTATATCTGAGTAACTGTATAATATTTAATTACAGGTCTGTGCTTAAATCAGATTTCCTTATCTAAGTGAAGTTTTCTGAAACTATTAACTTTTGTTGCATAAGATGTAATTGTCAAAAAGATTACACATTTGAGGTTTCTAAAAAGCCTGCATTTTATGGTTTGATTCATGTGTTTTGCAGAGGCTGTTTTATGCAGAGTTTGTTCTGGGCTTCAGCTGGCAAACAAATGTGATGGAAAAGGAAACAGAATACTTTGATAAGGTTACAAAATGATAGGACCTAAAACACTGATGATTTCTTGGCATCCAGACATAGCTTCCTGAATGGGGGCATAGATATTGTTTTCTTCTACTTGAAAAGAGCTACTGGTTACTGGCACTGCTTTTGTTCCTTGAAATGAATCACACTCAGTTGGATGGAGCCATTAATCCATTTCCCTTTCAACTGACCTATTAGAAAGCAACGCTTCTTTGTGCCTGGCATTGCTGATCATCTGTTGAACATCGCTACAAAATACAATTCCTTACTGCATTTCTACATAGAACAGATTCCTGGCTTGTTTGGTGTTATTGCTGTTGTTTTTAAAAAAGTAACAACTCTATCCTTTTTGGAATAGGGATACTTTTTACATACTGGCTTTCTTACTCCAGTGGGCTTATGTCCCCTGTAACTAAGTCACAAGTTAGAGCTAGTAAAATCAACAAGTAAGATTCCAGACTTACCATCTGCAAAGTGATTGTGTCTGATCTCAGCCATGAATAAATGGTCTAAATCAGGGCAGGTTCAGTGTTGAGGGTAGCAACATATATCACTCTGTCCTCCAATTCTTCCTACTGATCATACTTGTAGTCTTGCTGTTAGAGATCTGATCATAGCTACAGTTGCTTTTATAAAATAACATTTTTAATGCTGGCTGTAAGTGTAGCTAGGTCCTTTTAAAAGTCTCAGTATGTCTTTGGGTTATCGTTTCTACTTCACAGTAAAGAAACTGGAATAGTCCAGATAAAGGTTTCATGTAACTTTAGACAGGAAATTTGCCACCATTGTGGTTAAGCATCAGCGGCATATGTGCCCTCTAGGCAACCTTGCCCACAATGCTTCTCTCTGTGGAATAACCCCTTTGTGCAAGACATGGAATGTCTGCACTGCTACCACTTTGTTGGCAGCATGGGGGAGTGGCAGCAGTGCTGAAGGAAGAGAAGGAAGATGGAAGAGGTTGCAGTGGGGAAAATGAGGAGAATGTGGTGGCAACACCATCCCATCTTAAGATGGTGGAATGTCTTGCACTTGTCCTGCCTGGGCATGATGTTTGTTGGGAGACCAAAGTCTGTTGTGTGTAATAGTGTTAAGGTGGATTACAGGGGATGGTAGGAATACTTAATTACAATAGTCTCTGCCAGATGCAGAATAATTTCAGAATGCACTGATGGTTTCTGAGAAGGAATCGGCAATGGCTGTTTCCCCATGTTTTGAACAACCTTTCTAAAGATTCTTGGCCTTTTTCCTTTAGCATTTTAAAACACAGGAAACACACTCTGGAATGGTGCTTGGATTAATATAGTGGTGCATAAATGTCATCTTATACAGATGCTTTATACTTAGCCAGACCGTTTGTCCATCTAGTACTGTCTGCTTTGGCAATAGCACTCCAAAGTCTTGGGAATAAATCTTTCTCAGCCCCCCATGATACTTTTAGTTGGAGTAGCCACAATTTTAACCTAGGACATTTTGCATGCAGCTATGGGCACTCAAAGGTTATCGTGAAGGAAAAAGAAAGAGTGATTTTGGGCAATGCTTTAAATATACCATAGAGCTGATTCACATAAGCAGGCAGTGCTTTATCTTCTCCATGCGAGCATATATTCAGGAACCATAACTTCTAGACCAGTGACAGAAATTGCTGTGGATTCCCCTGTGTATGCAGCTGAGTCCCACTTAACATTTTTCCATGTGACTGTGTGCCTCAGTGCATGATCACTTACTGCTGGGATCTGGGCCTTGGAGCAATGGTTGGACTGGGAATAGAAATGCAGAGTAAAGGCTAACTTTGAAACAGGTTGCCTCTTTTGATTTACAGAACTGTCTCTGGAGAAAAGCAAATGGAGCAGGGCCTTTTCATGTTATTATATCAGGCAGTTAACCTGGTGTTCACTTTAATAACCCCTGACTCCTTGATACTTCAGAAAGTCAAGTTCCTGGGGCTGAAATACCACAAGAATGTTCTGATAAGATATTTGTGAGCAAAACTATATAGCTGGGAGCCAAACTCGACATGGTGTTAGATGTGTGAAGGCATCTGTCTCCTTCTCTCCCTTTGGCTGAAAGTAGCCGTTAAGGGCCTTCTGCCCTCCTGACACAATCTGATCCAACTTTGAATGCCCACTGGCTACAATTAGCAAAAAGACTGAGAGAGCAAAGAGACATTGGAATTGTATTAATGCATCGCTGATGTCCTACTTAATTTGACTGTGAGATAGACAGCTTTTGTTCAGTTAAGTTCAGCACAAGAAACTACATCAACTAGTGTTCTAATCTGGAAGCAGTTTGGATAGCTTTGCATAGGCTTACTTACAATTACAAAAGGCCACCATGTATGTCAACATAGTCGTTCTGCTTGCTCTGTTGTCCATGGTTTAATAGTAACCAATAAAATATTTATGACTGTATTCCTATGGATATGATCACTTGCCTATGAAAACTTTGAAGACATCTTTAGACAGCATGATGGAGAACTTCGACAGTTCTGCCTGTGGCCTTGAGCGAATTCTATAGATCTTGTTATGGAATGTCAGGTGCTGCAAGCTCTTAACTCACTGTGAAATCAATTGAGCACCAGAGGGCTCAAGTGAGAGTTGTTCAGATGAATGCTTGTCAGGCTCATTGATAATGAAAAGTGGTATCCTTGGCCCTGAAGATTAGGGGACATAATGTTGGTAAGAGCTTTAAAGTGCATTTATTGCAGAGACTTAAACGGCACTAAAAATAATCTCACATATTGTTTTCTACAGTGAAATGTTTCTTGTGTTGCTGGTGCTGTGTGTGTCTACTGGGCATTTAAGTAGATGATTATCGAGTTCTGAAACTAACAATCCAGTCTTAAACAAGTTTGTTTGGAATGAAGTCCTACTAAGTTCCATGGAACTGATTTCATAATGCATGTTTAGGATTGCTGCCTAAACCAGCCCAGTAGCACCGTCTTTATATTTGCATAAGTCATTATTTGACCGTCAGCATTGAGTCCTTTACTTACCTGTACAGACTGGTCTGGAATGTCTCTGCAGTTCTATCATTCCCTCTAATAGGCACCCCAGCCCCTGAGTGTGGAAGTGAATATCCTGTATATGTGGACTGATAATATGAAAGCTTGTTACTCTAAAGAATTTATGGACTTTGGCTATTGTTGGGGTGGGCGAAACATATACATTGCATGTGTCCAGAGCAATAGAAGATCCAGAACATCTTCACATCATCTGATGGCATTCCCCTTCCCCCAATGCTTCAGACTTTTTGCTCTTATGTTTTTATATTACAAGAGCTTAGTAGTTACTGCTCTTTGAGGGCCCCATACCACATAGAAACCACATAGAAGGATCTCACTGCAAGAGCCATGGTAATCCTCCACACTCTGATGCCAGCATCATTTTTTCCATACAATCATGTCCTTACCTCCCATGTTGTTCCCTACATTCTTATGTTGCTATGGGGAGTGTGGGGTGGAGTAAGAAGAGAGTGGCAGCCATGTGGCTCCTATAATGAAAGAACTGGCTCATAGGCTGGGGCAAATAATAATGATGGGAGAGAATACAGTGGAACGTAAGATGATTGTTTATGATTACTGTGATAGTTCTATGCAATCCTTGCAAAAAGCATCCCCCCCCCATTTCTCTTCAAGAGTAGGTCTGTGTAGCAGAAGACTCACTGTGGCTTCTAAATTTTGTGTGTGTGTGAATCAATTTTCTATAGAACTTCCCAGTTCTCTTTGCATTGGTTTTTGGTGGTATCTCCATTTTTTGTGGTTTTCCACAGAGGTGGATCATGAACAGGGCTGTATAGAAAACTGCCATTGATCCAACGTCCTAAAATTATCAACTTTTTATCTAATTCACTCCCCCTTTCTAAATCAAGTTCGGTAGTACAGTTCAGTAACCTCAGACTCGGAACTTGGTAGTTTAATAGGGCCTCCCTTCTTTAGATTGCCGTATTGCTTCATTCACTTCAAATTGTGGTAAGCCAACCCTGATGAGTTTGGGGGAACCCCATTCTGCTGAGTGAGGCTCTGGATACCTGCCCCAAAGTCCTGCCCTGATGGTACCACCGGCAAATTAGCCTTCCAAGTATGCTATGCCTGGAGAACAGTCAACAACCAAAGCAAGGCAGTACAGGTGGCAGGGGGGGCAAATGGGTAGAATTTTCAGTGGTCTGGAAGTGATGCTTCAGTGCCTTTCATTGCTTTTTGCACCTCCTCATGATTTGTCAAAGCAAAACAACTGGCATAATATGTCATACCTTCAACCTTGTAAGATGTCAGATTCCCTGAACACAGAAGAAAAATGTGGCCTGCTTGATGTCCCGAATTGAGTTGAGGCAGAGGAGTTGCTGCTGGGCAGAATTGATTTGACTGGAGATTGGCAGAGGCTTCCATTGTCTCTGACCATTGGCTATGTTGACTAGGACTGATGGGAGTTGTAGTCCCAACAACACTTGGAGGACACCACGTTGGCTGCATTGGACAATACTCAGTGAGATGGATCAATGATCTGACTCAGCTTTTCGTCCTGCTTCCTTAAGCAGCTTCCTATTCCATGCATCATTTAATGAATATAAATCATTGAAATCACTTGGTTTAGCACTCCATATAACTGGGAAATTTAAATTTGCACCTTTCTGTCATGTGCATGAAAGTGTTGGAAAGGAAATGTGGCAAGGTCTTGGTGCTCGGGGGTAAGAGTTTCAGGGGAACTGACAGCTTGTACTTGGAAGATATCAAGTGATATGCTGAAGTGAATGGAAGCTGTTAAGAACGGGAAAGTAAATGAAGGGTAATATCAGTTCACTTGACGCGTTTTCAAATGTTGCCATTCAAGAGAGGAAAGTATTGGTTCACTATGAATCTGAAGGATCTCGGTGTCCTGAGAGGCAATCTGTTTGGAGGGTGCAAGGAGAACAAATCTTACCTAACCATAGCAACTAGAAGATGGCTGTGAGGTGGCTAAGTATTTAGCTACCCCAGATAGCTCACACACTGTGCTACATGACTGAACATTGCAAACAAATAGTGCTTTTCCATGTGTACAGATACCAAAAGAAGAACAAGGTGGGATATTACTGCTGCTGCATGGGGATCGTCCCACCAACCTCAGCCCACCCTGCACCTGCCTGCTTTCTTACCTACAACCAATCCAGAGAGCCACACTGCTTGTCTGCCATATCCTTCATTTTATATTTCAGTATTTTCACATTTAGGATATCAACCAGCGTTTTATTCTGGAGAAGACATATAAAACACTTTTTGTTTTTTGCTTAGGTTCAAACATCTCTGAACAGTTTCTCTCTGTGTGTGTGTTTTTTATCTTGGAGATAAACACCTTTGTACTGCAGCATGATGTAACATTCATACAGGTATCCTGATGTGTCCTATGGGTATTCACACTCTAACTATTTATATAAATAATTGTGTAAGGATTGCACCATGTTGAATTCCCAGGGCTTAGTGGGGCCTGCTCATTAGAATGGAGAAGTGATTACAGTCTATCTTTCCAATTACCTTTTGTGTTTTTTTCAGATTTCAGGCATGTGTTATGCCTAGATCAAGGAGACATCACAATATAGGAGATGCATCTTGTTAACAGTAGCTCTGTGTTTGATAGTGTGCACTGTAATGAATAGTTTCTCATCTTTGTATGGCTACATGACTGTGCCTCTGGAAAAACAAATGTCTTAGGTTGCTGCTTCTGATTTTTCTTGTTGAGCTAAACAATGCTTTATTTTCTTTTTCAGAACTGAATTGCTGCAAAGAATCATTTCATTCTAGCAACTGGGGAAGGTGCATGAATGCACAAAGTAAGTTCTGTGTTTTTGTTGCCTTACTAAGATAGATATTGACTGAATTTCATATTTATGACGTTCTTTTTCTTCCTTCAGGAAGCCTAAAGTGGCTGGCAGTACATGTAAAACAATTCAAAAGCATTGCAATCAATATTTCTAAACAATAAAGCCATTTGATGGCATACCATCTTTATAATGACGAATGACTGAGAATTTTATTGGAATTTTAAAATATTAGTTTAAGTATCTCGCTTAACTAACTAATCCAGTAACTAATCCAATATATGCAGCAAGCTGTATAAAACATGAAAAGCAATGTGATGTG
The DNA here is from genome assembly GCF_964270895.1 of Podarcis filfolensis. Classification (NCBI taxonomy): domain Eukaryota; kingdom Metazoa; phylum Chordata; class Lepidosauria; order Squamata; family Lacertidae; genus Podarcis; species Podarcis filfolensis. The sequence continues at coordinate 50,989,447 of NC_139603.1, forward strand.
AAGACTGGAGAACAATAATACAGTTAGGTGATATATCCACAAGGTGGCAATGTGTAGAAAGTCTTTCTAAAATAGAAGTGTGAAATAAGAAGATGCTGTGGCAGAATGTACTATTCTAAAAATGCTTTTTTTAAAAAACTAACGCTTCTTTTATGTGCCCTGGATTTTAAATGCAAGAGAAATCTATAGCATGGAATTTGGTTTAAGTATGTAGTATGTATGTAAGTATGCATGCTTTCTGTCTTACTGGGCAGCCTGTCATCTCAAAGTAGACTTCAACGAAGCATCAATTCCAATCTGGTTTCAAGCTTGGTTTTGGGATGAAACAGTTTTGTTGCCTTGACAGATGACTTGAGCAAGATAACCTATGTGGGGAACGCTACCCTACTAGTTTTTCTGGACCTCTCATTGGTTTCAGTACCATCAACCATGGTATCTTTCTGGATCTCTTGGGCTGGGCTTAGGAGGCATTGTTTTGGTTGTTTCCATAAGGTGATACTGCAGGACTTAGCTCCATTCCCTGGCCTTTGGCCAAAGGGGTTCCACAGAATCGATATTGTACCTCCTGATCTTAAACATCTATCATGATAAAGCTGGGGAAAGTCATCTGGAAGTTTAAGCTATAGTATTGTTGGTATGTTTCTGAGTTTCCAGCTCTCATCTCCACTTTTTTTTTTAATCTCAGAGCCTGTGGAAATTCAAACTAGTGCAGTTTGAATAGTGCAGAATAGTGCAGGGAAACAAGCTGATGTTAAATTCAAGCAAGACAGAGGTGCTGCCTGTGCAGATGGTTCGAGAAACATGTAGCGTGTCATGCCACTAAGGCCCAATTCACACTTAACATGAAAGCAAACCATGGCTTAGCTTGAATGAGCAAACATGTGGGCTCCCATTGAGAACATTGCAGCTGCTGTGCTCCTCCTAGTTTTGCTGCTGCCACACTGCTTTGAGCTTCACTGTGATTTGGCTTAGCATTGCAGCCAAACCTGGGCTCACGGTTTATTTTGCTCCAGACAAACCATAAGATGCAGTCAATACTTGTTCTATGATGCATTGCTTGTGGTTTGTCTGGAAGAGATAAACCATGAGCCCAGGTTAGGATGTAACAGTAAGCCAAATGACAGATTAGCCCACAGTTACAATACAGAAGCAAAGCAACCACAATCTTCTCACTGGAAGCCTGTACATTTGCTCACACGCTAAGGCATGGTTTGGCTTTGGACAGGGCTGGGGAGCCTATGGCCCTCTAGATGTTACTGATCTCCAACTTATTTCAGCCCCAGCCAGCATGGTCTGCAGTCAGGGATAGTGGGAGTTTGAGTCCAGCTACATTAGGTCCACAGCTTTCCCAGCATTGGCTTAGAGTTACATGCAAAGCAGCTCTAAGTCTAGCTGCTACTTGTGAGTATCTGCTTCTTGCTAGTGCTCTTAAAACAAATTCTGACAACCTACACTACACTACGCTAGTGTATCAAAACTGGCAGTGTTATAACTTACAAGTGGAATGAATGTTAAATACCACTGAGGGACTACAGAAGCCCACTTAGAACAGTGCCATAGATAATAAAAACTGATCTTGGAAGCCATATGTTTCCGGGAGTGTCTCTTCCCTAGATCAACAGTCAGTTTCCTAAATAATTCCCCATTGAATTCTGCCTGCCACGTAATATTTCCCCCCCAAAGGGATGCCATCATCTATTGCAATATATTTTATAGTATAATAAGCTGCATTGCAACTTCACAGTACATGGCTTCATCATGATGTTGTAGAAGTAGCAAGTTTTGTTCAGAAGCTTTTAATTGGTTCTTGTCTGGGGCATGTAAAATCAATTACAATTTTCATATGCAGCTATATTTATCCCGCGGCCTGAAATATTTTACCAGTGTAGGTTGAACATATTGTTTGCTATATATTTATATTTATAGAAGTATTTAGATGCTGCTCTCTCATAAAATATAAGTGCAGTGTACAACAATATAAAAAGATAAGCCATTAAAAATAGTACAGTACCATCATTGAAATGACTGGCTACTCAAGAAAATTCAAAACAACTGTATAGGCCCTGTCAGCATGAAAATGTCTTCAAGAGTCAAAAGGCAAAAGCAAGGATGCCTGCTGAGTCTCTGTTTGGAAGGGTTTTCTGCAGCATGGAACCAGTGGCACTAAATGCACTGCTTCTGGTTGGCCTCTGCAACATGGGGGACAACTAACAACACTCTTTCAGATAACAACCACTGTCAGCATACTGGGTTGAAGTCTATGGAGAGAAACAGAGCCATTAACTTTATGTTTGCATTCTAGCATGGGCTTTTTTTAAGGGAAACAGATTGTTACTCAACCCAAGACCTTGGAAAGGGTAGGTGATAAATCTAAAGACAACAAGAGAGTAAGAGAAGAGGGAGCACAAAGAAACAATAAGACAGCAGGGGATCAGTGGAATAGCAGGTCCCCTTTAGAAAGAAGATACTATTCTGCAGCACACAGAAGCCAGCAGAGGAAAAATGCAAAGCTTAAAGGATGTATGGTGGGGTTACTAGAATCTATCATCTTGATCATTTGACAAAGGTAAAGGGAAATCGCCATGTGTGCTTGATCTCCAAGATAACCAACATTTGAAGGAGAATAATTTTTTTGCTGCAAGATGCTTGCTAAACTCTGGGTTCCAACTGGAACCTATATCTAACAGAAACACATTCCCAAAATCACACATAAAGGATTCTACAAAATTAGTGAGATTTTGTTAATTCAGAATTAATTGCAAATGTTCATCCTTAATTTTATATTACTTGTTTGAATGAATCCAACTGTGCTGTCTAGGAGGCAGGTTTATTACTAGTCAGTTAGTATAACTCCCAAGGGATAATATCCAGTAATAGAATGGGGGGGAGCTGTATTAAAAAAATCAGATCGTTTTTAAACAGGTCCTTACAAGGGCACTGAGCCTAGCTTACCATTACTAAAATAAACAAGCAATCTAGAAGTATAAACAAACATTCCATTTAAGTTAACATTTCCCCATCAAGGGGGAAAGTATCAATGTCTTCCCATGCTTAAGGAAAAACAATAACAAACCCCTAAAAATAGTAGATTTGAAATAAAGGAATATGAGGCTGACTCTGCAACTATTCATGGGGTGTAGAGTTGCCAGAAATTATATGATGCACTCATTATTTATTTTTGTATCTATATGCCATCCTTCTGCTAGAGCAGGTTACAAACTAGGCATGAAAAATAGTTGTTGAAATCACTGAACACAGTAACAGAATGAGGTATTAACAGCCTTTTTGAATAAAAATAATTTAAATATCTATATGAAAGATAACTGGTAAGAGCTAGGCAAATCTCCACAATAGCAGTAGGGAATCTTATTTCAGCCTAAATGTGGACAATTTAGGCTTTTGGGAACCAGAAGTAAAAGTGGGTGTGGTCAGTTGTGAAAAGTGGGTGAAAAGAGATGCAACTCTTTCATTTGCACATTAGCTCTGCATTCCAGCCATGCAAAAACCAGAAATTTCTACACACGGCCACACCTCTCCACTCTCTACCCTCTATTCAGGCAAGCAAGAAGTACAGTATTCAGTTCACAGAAACAATCCCCCCAGGCAAAAGCACTGGGTGGTTGAGAGACTGTTTGGTTGTAGAGAAGCATCAGTGAAAAACATGGCCTGGAGAGGGTCCCAAGGGCTAGATAGAGAGGGGCTTGGAGCGTTGTGTTTGGTCACCAAACCTAAGATTCCCCACCCTTGCGCTACAATGATTCATATTGGTGTGACCACAAAGAAGATTCCATCTTCCAACTTCATCAAAGTTTCTTAGAGCTTTATAGGCTAAGACAGGGGTAGGCAACCTAAGGCCCATGGGCCAGATGTGGCCCAATCGCCTTCTGAATCCGGCCCCTAGATGGTCCGGGAATCAGCGTGTTTTTACATGAGTAGAATGTGTCCTTTTATTTAAAATGCATCTGTGGGTTATTTGTGGGGCATAGGAATTTGTTCATTCCCCCCCCCCAAAAAAATAGTCCGGCTCACCACATGGTGTGAGGGACGGTGGACCAGCCCACTGCTGAAAAAGGTTGCTGACCCCTGGGCTAAGACTAGCATTTTAAATTGAGTCCAGAAATAAATAGGAACATACCACCTCCTAGCAAATTACAGAACGCATAACACATTTTTTATGTGATACCTCATAAAAAAATTCTAGTGTTCAGGTGTATATTTCAGATATACATTTCAAATAAATGAAAGCCAACACAAAGTGCACTGAATTTGAACTTGCATGAAATTCAGACATAGAGTTGGGATAGTTTCACCCCCTTTTAATATCCAGTGTACACAATCCCCAGTTACACTGTAAACTGCCCTGTTCCTCAGATAGAGGGCAGTATAGAAATGTAATAAATATTGATAACAAATAAGAGAAACGTGAAAATGTAACACCTAAATTTAAGTTTTTTAAATATAAATATGTGGGATTTTATTAGCACAGAGGAATAGTGGCATGTTTCTTTCTTTCTGCTGTGATAAATGTGTGACACAACTCCAGAACACTTTTCTAGTGTTTTTATATTTTCATTCAGCTTTCCATACTGCCCTTCCTTACCACAGCCCTTTGCCATGGTCTATACTGTTGCACAATGTAAGGAAGGCCAAACCAGCAATAAACTACTTTGGTTGTGTCTGAATGTGTCACTGCGGCAGCGGCGTAGCGTTGGTTGTCAGCACCTGGGGCAAGGCAAGTAATTTGCGCCCCCTAACCCCTAACCTGCCGCCGCTGCCAGCTTCTTCTTGCTGCTGCCTGGGCTGGGGTATTTACGGTAAGGTAGCCACGGCGACGGCGACGGCGGGTCCGTGTCAGGTGATCTGAGACGAGTTGCCGCTGGCGCTGCCACCCAAACGACGCCACTTGCCCGGAGGAGGAGGAGGGCAGAGAGGCGAGAAAAATGCAACATGGCCCAACAGCTGCAGCAGCGGCGGCGGCGGGGCTGTGAGGAGGGGCTGCCTGGCGCGCCCTCCGCGGCCCTGACGCGCAGGGACCGTGGCGACTGCTGAGAGCCACTGCCTGCCGGACGCCTTCAGCCCGGACGCACGCACAGCTTGTCGGTTCCGCGAGACATGGGGCTCTGCTACAGCCTGCGCCCGAGGCTCTTCGGCGACTCCGGAGGCGGCGAGCGCGCCCCCCCCCCCAGATGTTGCGCCCGGTGCGGCCGGGCCCCCCTGCATCCCCCACGCTACGCCACTGCACTGCGGAACAGAAGGAAAGTAGTCTTGACTCTGGTAAGGATTAGGCATGCAGTCGCTGTCCATAAGTATCTATTGAAGGGAAAGGCTTCACCTACATGCATCCCTTTGTAGTGCTTCCTTCACTATTAAAACATGTCCTTTTGGTGCTCTACAGTTCTCAAAGGCACAAAGAAAGTCATTTTTCAGACCCAGTTCCCTACTCCAACTTAGCCTCACTTTTGGGTAATGATGCTGACCTACAAACAGGTTCCTGAGCTCTATTGACTGGCTTTCATTTTCCTTTTTGAAGACTGTGTTAATTATTGGGAACAAATCAGTTCTTTTGCATTTGCAACAAGCCTAGTATGTAGCACAATATGGCCTAGTTTCCTGCTGTGCCATAAACTTCAGCATACTTGCCTATTTCCATCTATATAATTCATTACCATCATCTCTCTTTCCTGCCAGATCAGTTTGGCTTTTGTGACTGTCCCCAAAAAACTTATGGCTGAGGCTACCAATAATAAAAGATACAGTGATGAAACTCTGCCAACGCTACCTTTCCCTCCTCCTGTTTTTGTGTGGCTCCCCTGACCCACTCACCATGATGCTATCTGCAATGGTAGTACTAAATTAAGCAACAAGTTGGATGTTTTTTTAATGGTGGTGGTGGGGCTTCTCTTAGAGGAAGTGACTCCTTTGTTCTACATCGATGTCAATCCCTTTCATGTGGGGGATACATGTTTGTGGACCCTTTCTGTGAGTAACAAAATAGGGTACCAGGAAACGGCAGTATTGTATCATAAAAGAATAGGAAGGCTTGCTCTTTAAATACAGGAAGTGTGGAAGGAAGTTTGTAGTGTCTTTACTATTCTGTTCTTAAAGATATGTAATTTGTAAAGTCACTACTGAAATTACCTGAAATGTTTATCAAACTGATAGTAAAGTCCCGAGATAAGATTTATTATAACATTTAGATATTCTCAGTGGGCTAACCAGTGTGGTTACAATAGCCTATGGTAAGCAAATGAAATATGTACTCTTCCTGCAAAACCTTAGTATAAATGCTTTACACTGTGTCTGATCTGATGTGCTCAAGATGGTTGTTAGCTGCTACTTGTTAGTCTAGCATATGCATGTGATAATGCAAAATAGCAATACATTATTGGTTATTATAATGTGCCATGAGTCTATGTACCATAAATAAGTTGCTTAATTACATCTGCCTATTGAGCAATTGCTAAATGACATTTTGTTGTCCAGCTTCCTGCCACAATAAAGTTCTCATTGAATAAATATAAACCTGACCATAGAAATAATAAACATATTTTAAAGGAAAACACTGTTGGGATGAGATTGAAAAGCAGATCATCAAAACTCTGGGCACACTGTACTGTTGAGTGGATTCACAGCTGGTTGTAAATTCATACTCAAAGAGTACCAGTGGTTTCTCATCAAACTTTTGAGGGAGGTTTCAAGTTGGGTGCCTCAGGACTCTGTCCTGGACCAAGCAATCTTCAATGACTAGAGGTATAGAGGATCCTTAGATTTGCAGATAACACACAACTAGGAGGGATTGCAAACACCTCATAAAAGAGGAATAAAATATCTATATAGTTTTTAGCTCTACAGTGGTACCTCGGGTTAAGTACTTACTTTGTTCCAGAGGTCCGTACTTAACCTGAAACTGTTCTTAACCTGAAGCACCACTTTAGCTAATGGGGCCTCCTGCTGCCGCTGCGCCGCCACTGCATGATTTCTGTTCTTATCCTGAAGCAAAATTCTTAACCTGAGGTAATATTTCTGGGTTAGCGGAGTCTGTAACCTGAAGCATATGTAACCCGAGGTACCACTGTAATATGCACCTTCTTGAGTATGCAGTGTGAAAATGAGCTCCTGCCCAAGGAAGGGAATAGTGCTGGGAAGTTTGTATGTATGTCTGTGCTGACTCTTAAAATTCATTAGAAATACCATGCACTGGTAAACATGCCCTAAGTTTGCACTAGTATAACCCTATGATGGCTTTTTTGGAGTAGAAAAAAATAAGATAGGGTTGCCATATTGATCCAGAAATGGCTTAGGATCTTTGAGTTTATTTATCTATTTATTACACATATCCTGCCTTCCTTCCAAGGAGCTCAAGATGGCATATATGGTAAGGTTACCAGACGTCCCCATTTCCCAGGGACAGTCCCTGGATTTAGAAATCAGTGCCCATACAAAATCCATTGAAGTTGAAAAGTGTCCCCAGATTCATTGAAAAAAATCTGGTAACCTTAATATGGCTCTCCGTCACATATTTTATCCATAAGACAACTTAATGTGACTGGTTAGACTAAGGAGGAGTCACTGAAGGTGATCTTCACTGCTGAGAAGGGAATTTAACTTGGGTATCCAAAGTTATAGTCCGGAACTCTATCCATTACGGGGATGATGAGATAATCCCACAGATTTTTTAAATTTTGTTTTTGGTCACCTCAAGTACTTGGGCAATTTAACTACTCAACCACCTTTCTATTCTCAGAGAATTAAAGCTTTGCTGTGCTGCATCTGGATAGCTGGACAAGTGCCTTGACAGCTTAACACTGAAGGCATAGGAGAGCAGTCATTGTTCACAAAACATTCTTAGGGTGAAATCTGCTTTGAGTCTCTCTTCTGCTAATCATGTGAACATATCAATATGAATGCGATAGAGAAAGTGGTTGTAGTGTGGAAGAGCATTCTAACCAACACAGATATTGCATTTTTATTACACATGTTGAGAAAGCTCTTTCTTTTTCCTGGATCAGTCTCCAAGTCTGTGTTGACATCATTTGTGTGGAATAGGATGCTCATCTGTACACAATCTAGACAACCTTATAAAAGTTTTTGGCCTGTACACTAGTTTGGGAGAGGACATAATCAATAAAGAAATTGTGAAAATAAAGCACTTCCCTGAAATGCTGCTTGTCGGCTTTCCAATATGTAGATTACTACAAATGTAGATTACCAGATTATTTTCATATTCTAGTAAGAATTGGTCAAATTGAGTATTTGCATTATTGACTGAAAATATTGTTGGAATTTCCTGAAAGTGCTCCTTTTGAATGAAATCTCATATGAAAAGGAAGGGAATTTCAGAGACAGAAGCCATAGAAGAAGCAGACTGTCCATTAAAAAAGAGGTTTCTCCTATTCACTGAAGTAACATTTTATAAGAAATCTTTGGGTTTCATTAGCATTACACCCGCTTCGGCTGTAAACCTCCAACCCTCCAAACTGTTGTTCCTTCTATTTACTTAAAGGAACTCTCTAGAGACTGGAATTGCATTCTAACAACTGGCTTGTGGTCTACATTTTATGTCAGTTGGTCTGCTGCTTATTGGAATTGTTCTGCACACAGCTATGAATGTGGGAGGAGGAAACCTACAAGATGATTTACTGTATATGTAGTGGTTTGCAGTAAGGACCAAATTAACTACATCTGTAATATGTGCATTGTTTCAAAATGTTGAAATGTCAGCTAGGCCAAAAGGTATGTCATCCATATGGAACCCATATTATTCCTTCCCTCTGTTCTCAGTATTGCATTGGCAGGGTTGTAGCTGTAAAGGGAAAGAAGACTTTTCAGATAAAGCTTCCCCTCCCCTCTCTGTGCTTGCACCATAATTTTAAGAGACACAGTGAGAAGAAAAGAGCATTTAAGGGGTTCAGATCTGCCAGGAAAAGTAGTAAATGTGCTGCACCTACATTAACAACAACAACAAAATGCTGCCGTTTCATACTCTTAGTTTGATATGTGTGTGTGTGTCTCCCCCCCCCCCGTCCCACCCAAAGTAGTGAGAATGAGCAGACATTTTATTTACTATATTGTTCTCCCAGACCCTCCAAGTGTCCCTATTTTCCAGAGACATCCTAGTTTTGGATTTGATCCCAGAATGTCCCGCTTTTCCTAAGATGTCCCTATTTTCACTGGAGATATGTGGGAGGAAATGGAGTTTTCCGACCCCAGAGCCATCTGAAGGCAATCCTGTATGGGGAAGGGTTTTTTAAATGTTTTATTATGTTTTTTATATGTTGGAAGCTGCCCAGAGTGCTGGGGCAATCCAGTAAGATGTGTGGGATATAAATAGTAAAATTATCATTATGGAATGGGACATCCCTATTTTCATCAAAGAACGGCAAATCTTCATGTTCTAGGACATTTGGGGGCTATCCAGTTCTCATCTCTACACTGAGATGAGTTCTCATCCAACCAGTATCCATTTGCCTACCTGTCAATTACTTTTTGTGGTTGTTGTCATTGGTCTTTTAAATGCACAAACATGTGTCAAAGCTCATCCTTCATTCCTCACTTCTGGCAAGCCATGGGAAACCTTATGTGCCATTTTATCATTATCATTTATATACTGTCATCATCCTCAAAGATGCTTTTAGAAGAACAGAGATCCCTTTCCTGAGGAGCTTACAATTAGAATTGAACAAAGAGGCAATCGAAGGGGACAGAAGTAAGGAAAGGCCAACAGGGAAGAAATATTATGTTGGTTACATGTGCTTAAGCTAAGTTACAGGAGAGCACCCTTTTGGCCAGAGGGTGGGAACCAGAAGTGGCCAACCTTCTGTAAGCCACATTGGGTGGATTGACTGGCAGGTGGCCACACCCATCAACTAGCATATGATGTCAGGCATGGGAGGGGGGGAACCTATCAGGCATGCACAGCTTAGAGTATGCTCCTGATTGTTCCTTTGCAGCCATGACTTCCATTTGGTGCCAGATTTAAACAGTGCTGAATGCAAACCACATCTGCAAAGGAACAACTGGTGACAGGTTAACATCATGCAAGTGTTCTAGGAGGCAGTTCCAAGCATATGGGGGAGAAAGGCCAAAGTCTTTTGAGGGAGCAGGACACCTTTGGGTGGTTGAGGGTAATGTAACTGGAGGAGTGAAGATCACAAGAAAGTATTGAGATATAACAGTAGCGAGAATAAGGGAGCAAGAACATGGATAGATGTAAAGGTAAGGACAAGGACCTTCTGTAGGATTGGGGAGTATATAGGAAGGATGTAGGGTGCCATGTGGTCAGATCTCTTATAGAGATAAAATATTTGACAGCACAGTCATGGATAGATGTAAGGGAACTCTGGTGAGACAAGGGGAGACCAGAGGAGAAGACTGTAGGGTATAGCTGAGAAATGGCCAAACATGACCAGAATTTCTGTTGATGGGGGCAGGGAGAAGTGACCTGACCTGACCATGGGGTGCCTTCAAACTGTCCATATCTTGCAGGAGAGAGCCAAGCACATATCAGAACTTTAGGTTTGTGCTGTTAAAGTGCTCTGTTGTTCTGGCACAACAAACCCACTTATAAACAAATGGATATTTTGTGGTTTGGAAAGTCATAGACAAATGCATTGGAAAGCATGAGGTAAATGAATGACTAATGGAAATATGTGTAGACACTCTGCAAACAAATTGGGATGAATGTTCATTTTCATGTAATTCCTCCATAAATAAATCAGAATGGATTCTCAATAAAGACCAGACATAGTCTAACCTACATGTAAGCTTTGTGCAAGCAAAACGAATAGGTAATTTGGACGACCCAATGGACTAAATATGGGGGGTGAAGATGAAAAAGTAATTGAGTTAAGTCTATGTGCCTGTTCAACAGGCTATGTCCCATTATGTTGACAATTGTTCAGTGAGTTTGTCACCAAAGCAGGCAGAAAGCATAGGAAATGGAAGATTAAAGCACCTCCCCTTTAACTATACGGACCTTTGTCGGCAAGGTGATGTCTCTGCTTTTTAAGATGCTGTCTAGCTTTGTCATTGCTCTTCTCCTAAGAAGCAGGCGTCTTTTAATTTTGTGACTGCTGTCTCCATCTGCAGTAATCATGGAGCCCAAGAAAGTAAAATCTCTCACTGCCTCCATTTCTTCCCCTTCTATTTGCCAGGAGGTGATGGGCCCAGTGGCCATGATCTTACTTTTTTTGATGTTGAGCTTCAGACCATATTTTGCGCTCTCCTCTTTCACCCTCATTAAAAGGTTCTTTAATTCCTCCTCACTTTCTGCCATCAAGGTTGTGTCATCTGCATATCTGAGGTTGTTGGTATTTCTTCTGGCAATCTTAATTCCGGCTTGGGATTCATCCAGCCCAGCCTTTCGCATGATGAATTCTGCATATAAGTTAAATAAGCAGGGAGGTAGCAGCTTACAAAACGCTTAACATAATTAATATACAGCAACTTATTAAGCAACATAATGAAACGGGGGGAAAAACCCCAAACCTGTTATGCCATCAGTATTCTTGGTGTCATTATTCACAAGTCTACCATTAGTAAATGAGGACGCATGCTTTCCTTGCTGTGTTCTAGATGGGTACAGGATTGCTATATCTGTGGCATCACTGACAGCATGCTCAATTCTTAGGAAGAAACTGTACGGAAAGCAATGCCTGATGCCACACCCTTTCGATGAGCAGGCTGACTGAATCCAACATCTGATGCTACAAAGATATTTACACAGGACACATTTCTTATAAGAGATGGTACATCAATTCTCTGCCTGCAGATCTGTGGAGGGCAATTGGAAGATGTGCACACTCTGTATGCTTAAAAAGAAAGTTGTTAGATTACAAGTTTAAATTTGCTTTTCTTTCGAACGTCCTTTTTTTTTACACCATAAATGAAGAGCCTATAATTGCCTTCCCACATTGCTTCTGTACCTCTGTCCTGTTACATATTTGAGGTGTACTATATATTGGGTGAGGGGGAAAATAAATGCAAAAAATCTGCATTAAACCTTCTAATTTATTTTTTTATTCTTTTAATAACACAGTAAAAAGTAGGTTAGGTTTAGAATTAGAGCATTGCTGCAGGACAGACACTGAATTTCAGCACTCTGACTACTGACTTGGAGATAGCACTTGGCACCCAATGAAGCATATTCTGAATCAGCTGACAGGATCTACCCAAGTAAAGGGAATCTGGGCCTTCCATCTGTTGCCCAAGTTTTAGATGTGATGCCTTCATTTATACCCCTGAAGCTCCCAAGATTTGGACTTTGAGCTTTTATGAACCTCTATGATATTATATCTTTTAATGAAAATTGTAGGGTGTGCTGGCTTCTGTATGCAAAATTGTAAAAGCTGTTACGCTGAGCAAGAACTACTGCCCTCTGGTTGATTTGACAATAAGAGATAGCAGACTACCTATTTCAAGGTTGCAATAGGTGTGGGGTTTTGTTTTTGTTTTTGGTCTCTTGCAACTTCTCAGACGAGGTCAGAGCATTCTGCCTCTTGATTGCCTATAAGGTAGGAAGGTCAAGCTGAGAGACTTGCCCAAAGCCTCCCAATTAGTGTTGAACAGAGAGCTGAATTTGTTTTTTCATCTTTACTAACCTGGCTGCCTGTGGAAGGCAGCAAATTTTGTCACTGCACTTCTGTTGGCTGGAAGGAAGTGATGTTTCTCTTTGCTTTCATGATAGTTCCATTGTGTGTGGTGGAGGCTTGTGAAAAAGGGATCAAAGTAGATGTTTGTGAATGGAAATATTTTTTTATTTTTGCTGGTTTGATATTTTTCATCCTCTTGGCATCATTTTGCAGTATAAGGTGCCAACATATATTTGGAGTGTGGTGCCTATTATTCGAAAATGAGAATTGTTGAGACTGTGACTGGACCTTCTCTAATCCATGCTAAGTGAGGGCAAAATGTTGTTTTACATGTTTTAGAGCTCAGCCCTTAAAGCACTTTTGGAGTCTGTATGAGTTTATATAGGTTTTGGTGGGATCTGGCTCAGATTATGCCCTGAAAGAATGCCACAATGTGGTAAAGCTGAAATAAAGCTCAGGAAGCATGCTTTGCTTAAGCAATATAGTTTGTTGCCTTAATACAAAGATACAGTACAACAAAGCAGGCAAAGCATACTGTGTTTGTGGAGTGGGTGGAGATTTCCTTAGCTACTGAATAGGTGGAGTGCTGGGTGGGCTGTGTCAGAGAGAGGGGCTATCCTAGGCTGGCAGAAGGAGTTGGGATGGCTTCCTAAAGGCTTTCCTTTCTAGTCAAGTAGATAGTTTGATATCCTTTCTGTTGAATGGTAAAGGTGCAAGGCCTAACTGCAAGATAGGCTGGAGGTGTGAATTTTGGTTGGTAAAGTCCTTACCTAGGCAACTAACTCATTTGGATAATTATGGCAGGTTATGAGGTCCCTTCCTCTGGGATTCCTTAGTTTCTCTGAGATTTGTTAGTTTTGTTAGGTATGCACAATGCTTCTCTGTTAAAGTTCTCTCTCCACAAGTTCCATCCCTTACTGCAGCTGATTTCTGCCTCTGCTTCTGTGCTATGCATCTCTCTTACCACACTCTTCACCCCCCAGAAATCCCTCTGGAGGCAGGCGGGCAGGCATCTTTCAACCCCGTCACAATTCATTTGGGAACATGGATTGACCATACAGCTGAGTTAAGTGTGGTGTTGTGATTTTGGAGTGTTTGCTAAGGACCAGGAGGGTTTATGTTCAGATCTCCACTCAGCCTGTGAATCTCATTGTGTGACCTAGGACCAGTTGCAGTCTCTCACCTACACCTCATATCATGTAGTAAGTATAACATGCAGAAAGAACCATGTACACTAGCTATCCAGTGCTCCTTTGGAGGAAAGATGACATACATATTTAGTAGAACGATGATTAAACACAGAAAAAGAAAATGAGAGAGTCTTGTAGCACCTTAATTTTTTTGTGGCACGTTAGCTTTTGAAATGCCTCAAGAATGTGCTTTTTTGTGGCAACAGACTAACACAACTATCACCTCTAGATATATCTTAAGATATTGAAGACTTTTGCTTTCTCATCTGAACTGACATAGCAGAAGTTGTACTGAATATCCCATTGTCTGACAGAAAGAATGGCAATACAGTAGTATAATTTTTGTTACCCCATAGCCTTTGACTCTGTTGAATATAGTTTCCTGATATTTAAAATAGTTTTCAAGATCAAAGGTTTGTTTACCACCATATGCTAATCCAGCAAGAACTGTTGCCATGCAGAGACACTGGAGACCAAGGAGTCTGTCTGATACTATGATGCTATCAGGAGCAGCCGAAACAAAAGGAAGATACTTAGCATGTCTATTTTAAAGATCCCTTAACAAAGTGTTAATGCAAGTAGATTCTTGCAAATGTACCTCTATCCCACCCCCTCTTCATGCAAGCATATTCAAAAGGAAGAAAGCCATCAATGGCTTCAGTATATGGCCTGAGGCTGTTAAATGCATTTGAACTTTTCAAGGTGATTTCAGCAGTCTTTGTCTAAGAAAAGAGTTCTTAGACACCCTTTCCTGCCAGTGGTTTGTAACAGAATGTTGAAAAACATTTTATTAGGAATATGAGCAGTTATTAAAATACTTTGTTATTAAAATACATTGTAAAAACCCAGCCGCTGTTTCTCATTCAGGTTTTTTATTACCAATAAATAAGGGGGGGGGAATCATTATGCACTTGAAGGAAGAAGCAATTTTTGAAATAGCAAGGATCAGAATATACTACATGCTCTTTTAATCTGTAAGGAAAACTAGAGACTGTGTGCCCTGTTGCTGATGTTTGGATTATTGCTGCCATCTGGGTTTAGTACATGAGAGACTGGTTTTGATACTAATTCCAGTAGCTTGAGACCAAAAATAACCTGGTATTATCTGGGGAATAGATGATGATGGATTATGAGGCTTTGAGGGGGGAAAGCTTGGGTTTTTATTTTGTTTTGTTTGTGTCTCTTAAATGTAGGACAAAAAATAAATGACTTGAGTGCTTAAGAGCAAGGGATTGTTGGGGGAGGAGGGATGCTGTGCCTTTTCTGTCTCTGTGCTTATCTTGGCGGAAGAACGTGCATTTTGCTATGCAGCCCTTCCCCCGAAATTCTCTTAAATGCTCCTTAAAATAAGAAGAGGTTAATAGCCTTGTAAATATACTTGTGGAAAGCTGCCATCCCGCCCCCTTGCTTTAGCCATTGAGAACTCGTGTTGTGCTTCATCCAAGCTTCCGAGGGTGACGATTACAAAATGCTCATTTTGAGAGACCCCCATAATTTTAAACCTGAGGCTTTCCACGCGTTTTGTCGCATGTTTTGCCTACGCCCATCAGCCCCCGCTTACATTGGGACTAGCGTGGTTGCATCTGAACCTTATTTTCTGATACGTGCAAAAGGGTTTCCGCATCGCATTGTTGCATGGCTAATTTTTTTTTAAAGGGGTGGGTGGGTGGATAGTGTTGGCCTTTTTAAGCCCCCGATCCCTTCGTTAAAAAGAAAAGAAAAGAAAGGCGGGCTCTTTGTATATACAGCTGCATTTACCGAGGGTGAGACTGAAGGGGAAGCCGAAGAGGAAGAGAGCCTGGCTTGGTGTTTTTACGTGCCAGATGTTAGGCCTGCCCCGTGCGCCTGTTTGGCTGCCTGGCTGTGGTCATGCTCGAGCCCTGTGTGAATTGGGGAGATCTGATGAGTTAGCTGGTTGCTATGGCGAGGAGCCGTGTCACGTGGCCCGGGCGCTGCTCCCGGCGGTTTGACGTCACCGGCCAGGGAGGAAAGGGGAGGGGGCCGGCGGCGCAGAGAGAGACGGAGCGAGTCAGTAGCGAAGGAGTCGACGCGCGCACGCCGAGCCCGCCCGCCCCAGCTTCTCCGCACACAGGCACCCGGGTGAGGGCTGCTTGCCTTTGGGAGCGCTCCAATGCCTGGACCTACCCAAGCGCTGTCCCCAAATGGAGAGAACAACAACGACATCATCCAAGATAACGGCACCACCATCATCCCTTTCAGGAAGCACACAGTGCGAGGGGAGCGTTCCTACAGGTAAGCCGCTCTCTTTCTCTCTCTGTGTGTTGGGCGTGCGCGTACGTGTGCGTGGACGGACGGACGGACACACACACACACACACGGGGAACTGCTGCAGCAGAGCCGGGTGGAGGGGGGGGAGGAGGAGGAGCGGGGGTTGCAGCGTATTGCATAACAAAAACAGCGGCGCTTTAAACCTAATCTGGCGTGTCTCCTCTCCTAAGCGTGCAGCGTGGTCTAGCTCTGTTTGAACGGGCGCTTTGCATTGTCCAAATGGAAAACATCTTGCGAGTACTCCGCCTGTCTTGATCCCCTCCCCTCCCCTCCCCCCCCCCGCGCTTTTTTGCTTTCTGCTGTGCGTATTGATAACGTTTACAAGCCGCCTGGCGTGGGAGGGAGGTGCGCGCAAATAAATAAATAATAGCCGTAATACCAATGTCCTCTTGGTCTGTGTGTCTGTCAGAGGAGACATTTCGGGGACAGGGAAAGGGAAGGCTGGGGGAAGAGAAGAAAGAACACAGGGTCTTGTGATGGTGGTGGTGGTGGTGCACTGCCTTGGTTGTGTGGAAGGGAAAATGGAATCCTCTAGATTAAACTGCAGTCTGTGATGTTAAACCACCAGATTGATGGAGCTTTGTAAGAACTGCACACCCTGATTGGTGGAAAGCTTGACAGCAGAGGTCAGGGTGTCAGGAATACACTAAAAAAAATTCCTCCTGCAAATATTGGGTTTTGAAATGAGGTGGGTTGTGCAGAGGCTTCTAAAAGCAAGTGGCACCTCGCCTATGTGCCGTATCATCATGCTTTCTTATGGGGACACTGACCTTCCTGCTTAGTGTTATTTGTATGTGTGTGTGTGATACATTTTCATTGTGTTCCTTGCTTGAAAAGGAGGATGGTGCCTGTTTTCTTTGTCACAGTCCTCAGCATTTTTGATTAATGGCTTGGCATGTTGCACCTTTTGGCAGCAGGGTGGTTTTTTTTTTCTTTTTTGCATTAACATATCTGACAATATGTTCCTCTAGATAAGCTCATTAAGATTGCTTCAGCAAGTATAACGCTATAGCAAATAATGCAACTAGTTTTGAGGGGCTTTTATCAGCATGTGCACTCTGAAAGGTTAGAATAGTAGAAGAGATACAGCCAGGCATATCTAAGTGAATTTCCTTCCTGCCCTTTCCCCTCCCCCCACCCCAGAATCATGCTTGGGGTTGTGTTGTGATGTGTTGTTGTTGTTTGCTTTCTTAAAAAAAAAAAAGAGTTCATGCCATTGAGCAAGCTACAGGAAATGAAACTGTCCCTGAAACCGTTATAAAAATATTTGGCTAAGCTACAGTGCGAAGTGAAATGT
This sequence comes from Podarcis filfolensis, assembly GCF_964270895.1. Lineage (NCBI taxonomy): Eukaryota > Metazoa > Chordata > Lepidosauria > Squamata > Lacertidae > Podarcis > Podarcis filfolensis. Next base: position 51,006,813 of record NC_139603.1, read on the forward strand.
AGAATTGGAACAAAAAGTGTGTGTGTTTGCTCAGCTGAGTACTGGATAGCCTGTGAATATTGTTAAGAAATGGCTTTGCTCTGTTTGCCACCAGCTCAGTGAAAACTAAAGACCCTTCTTTTCCTACTTGAGTAGGTAAGGTCACAACAATGTTTTTAAGACTTAAGGTGCTGAATTATTTGTAGAATCCAAGTGCTTCTCCACCCCCCTGCCCCTCTTTAACACATACATTCAGCCAGCACTTCTTCAAAAACACAGTGGCTTCTTAAGACTGTGCAGATACTTTTAAGTATATTCAGTAAGAGAATAAAAAGGTGCTGAGCCATTTGAAAATTGAAATATAGAATGGGGATTTGGTGCCAACTGTTCTGACAATTTAAAAATTTTTAGCTTTTAAAAAGCCTTAACTGATAATAAACTGAAACCCTCATTTCCTCTGTTCACATTTCTTAATTCTTCTGAACAGCTTCCTGTTAAGAGAAATGGACATAATTTGGCCTATTTCCCCCCCACCGCACAAAAATGTGAAAACTGGTAACTGCTTCATTTTAATTACATCAGTATGTCTTGAACGAAAAGAGTGCTTTGTGTATGTTTATAAACTGCTAAGCGAAAAAAATACCATGTCCCATAGGACTGCTTAAAATATTGCTTAATCATACATGCAGATTCTTTTAAAAAAGAATGCTTCAGCCAGTTACAATGGGAATTTTTCATCAGGATAAAAATAAGGGTTTCATAAAAGCCTAATCCAAGATGTTCCGAAAACTACATTCTGTGGAATTGGCTTGGTGATCGATGTGGGATGGAATGTAGCATATGACTTTGGGGATAACTGCAGATAGTCTTTTTAGGAGTCTGATAATACATGCCCTGACCTTCTATCATTTGCTAGTGTGGGATTACTTTATCACAGCATTACTCAGTTTATAAAGCTTTTGGCTTGTTCTTTCCCTCCTCTTTCCTGGATATTTGTGTAAGGGATTTTGGAGCTGATTTAATGCTGAGCGTTGCCTCCAGTACACTAATTGGAACTGGACGATGGACTCTGTGTTCTTGACTCTGACACCTACTAACTGTATGACTCGTTGTGCAACTCATAGCGCTTGTATTTCTCTATATATATTTAAGACAAAAACTGAACAAAATAAAAACTCTCAAAACCCAAATCCATGAATAATCTGAAGACTGGGTTCTGAAAGTGGTAGATCAGGCAGTTCGAATTTCAACAGGGTGCATTCTTAGCAGCCACCATGAAATTGTCATTACCTCAGTTGGTCTGGTTCTCTGAAGTATGCCAAGATCAACTTGAGATGGGAGCCTTTATATGAAAGTGAGCAAATATAGCAGCAATTTGTGATGCAGCAGGATGCCAGCTAGCATTATACTGTATTATTCCTTCTGTACTGACTTCCAGAAGGAAATCTGTGCATGGATCTGTTTATACAACTATGGTGCAAGTCTTGCTTTTATTTTCAATGGGATCCTGTGCATGCCTACATAGAAATGAATTCCACTGCGTTCAGTGATGAAGACTCTCAGATACATCAGATTAAGCTGGTGAAAACAAGACACTCTCATAGTCACACCTAAAGATGGTTCAAGCAAGGCATCCTCCTGAAAAAAGCCAGTTATTTAAATCTAAATCTTTATTATGTAGCCAAAGTCCAGTTATTTAAACCAAGTTAGATAATGTTTCCAATTGTCTAATTAATATCCGGTCGTTTAATTCGCATAATTCCTGAAAAAACGTGCACACTAACTGGCTGCATTAGCAAAGTATATCTGTTTGCAACTAAATAGATACTTCATTGTATCTAGGAGCATAATAATAAAAAAGTCATGCAGCTCACATGCTTTATGAATTACAGAATTTGGTTAGCCAAACAGAAACTTGTTAGAACAGTTGGATCAAGCCAAAAGCCCATCTAGGCCAGCATTCTGTCCTCACAGTGGTCAAGCAGATGCCCATGGGAAGCCCAAAAGCAGAACCTGAGTGTAGCAACATTTTCCCATTCTGCAGTTTCCCCAAAATTGGTATTCAGAGACATATGTCCAACAGTAGACACAGAGCGTAGCCATTGTGCTAGTAGACATTGATAGTAAGAAGATAACATAAGAAGCTTAATTTTGAAGTTGTTTTCCTTTCAAAGTATGCATGCAAGGACATTAGTAAGGCTCAATCCAGGTGACCTGCGGCCTCAAAGGTTATATCCATGGGTACAGTGGCACCCTTGCAGACATCCTCAGGTGGCCATGAGTCTTCTGAGACCTCTCTCCCCGCTTCATTGTCATGTGGTGTCAAGGGTGCTGTCTGCCCCTCCCCTTTTTGGAAAGTACAGAAAGCTGAAGGAGGAAATGGGAGAGAACAACTCTCTTTTCCTTTTCTTTTTTCAGCTCTATGTGTTTCTCAAAACTCTTATCAGCAGCTGAACAGGCAATGAAGTGACTGAGGCGACAGGGAGATATCTGGTCGATTGTGGGGGTGGGAAAATAGCAATGTAGGGAGGCAGCAAGAAGAAATATGATTGACACAGGAGTTGAGAGGTGAAAGAGAAAATGGAGTGCCAGAGAGAGGGAAAAGATGTATGTGAGTGTGAATTTGCATACACACACCCCTACACACATGTCTCCATTGACTGAAAGGGGAAAATCCGAAACCTGGTGCTGTTTTGGCTGAGAATCCAAGGCATGGATTCTTCTATATTTTATCTATTCCTGGTATATTTCTAGAAGGAATCCCTTCTAGAACAGCCATCAAATCATAGATCACCTCTGTGTACACAGATTTGTTCCATGATTTCCTCGTGGTATTGCCATCTTGTGTAAAACTCATGAGGATCCATGCCTTGGATCTAGCAAGCACCAGATCTGTGATTTTTAATGTGCACTCTACCAAAATAAGCTTTTATTTGATGCTGCTATTGGTAGACCCTGTGTCAGGCAAATTCAGGAGGATCTGTTTTATTCTACAGAGCCTAACTTTGACCCAAACCCCTTGAAAAAGCAAATATGTGCATGAGGGGGACACGACTAAATGACTAAACAACAACAAATGGCTTGAGGGTTGTCTGAATTTAGCCTAAGAGCTCTTACTTATAGAGATAAGTGCCCAGAACTTTCCAGAATTGGTTGCCATTCTTTGTTACTGGCATTGTAGCAAATAACACTGGTGTAAAATGAGGTGAAAACTCATCAGGAAGTGCAGAAATAGACAAACGAAGTCTGCAAAGGCAAAGTATTTCAGTCTTATTCTTCATAGCAATCACCCAGTTAATGTATTTTCTAAAGCTGTGTACTAACAAAATGGGTTTGTGAGTGCTATTTATATTTGCCAGTAACTGAACGATACATTTTCATCAACACATTTCTGGTGTCCTGCATTCAGAAACACCTCCTTCCTAATAATCAACTGCCTGCTTCCTGTGGGCCCTGCAAAATAGAAGTGCTAACTGAAAAATGGATTGTGTTTAATGAGGCAACTACTCTTCAACTTAGTCTCCACCTTGACCAGAGATGGTGGACAAAGGATGTCTTAATGAGCCCATAAATTTGACTGGCCAGTAAACCAAGCCATTATTTGTTCTTGGCACAAACCCACTCTTCCTAGTTCTGTTGCAGTTGCAGGGAGCAATGTGAAGAACCCTGCACAAATGAGACAAGACAGCACCTCTCTTTGAGGCCAGTTCTGGGACCACTGTTTTGAAGTCCCCAGTTTGATGGATGTTTTGAAGTGTTAAGATTTGAATACTTCATTAGATGCATGGAAGTTTTCCTTGAGGATTTGGGACTCATGTAAATTGAATGGAAGCTTAGATGTGGCTACTTGGAACATAATCTATCATACATTGAGATACAGCCTGGGTGCTGCTGTGCCATACAATCACCACACTCACCGTCTGCTATGGGACTTGGGAGTTAGCTTTACATTGCATTCCAGCTTAGGACAGGCCACAGCTGAGAATAGCAAGCCCACACCATATAATGCCTACTATTATGGGAAATATAGCATAATTACAGGCACACATTTCTCCACAAGAGCACATATTACTGCTGCTGTTGCAGAATCGGGGTCAGGTCATGCCTCTGCTTTTTAATATGCATTAAAATGTAGTACAGCCAAGCACTGGACTGCCTGCATCATCCTGTGTTTACCATAGGTTCTCAATCCTACGAGGTAGGTGAGAAATGTTATTTAACAAGTAAATTTGGCACAGTGAGATTAAGGCAACTCGGATACATGTTTCCATTCATTTATGAAGATTGCTCTGTTGCTTTTTGAGCAAGTACATTCTCTTGGCTTACCCATACCTAACTGTATTGTTGTGAAAATAAATGCTTCTGCTAGTTCCTTAGAGAGAAGAACAGGATACGAATGTAACAATTTGGCATTGGTTTTCAGCCTGTCTGCATAGCTGTTATGGATACCAAACCTTCTGTGCAGCCGGGGTTAAATCCCAGCTGTGATTCTACAGTTGTTTTTAGACTGAGACAGAGTGTGTGTTAACAATCTAGATCACCTAGATTCCTGCATAAAAAAGTCTTTACTGCACTAGAAGGCTACATATTAGGTCTTATTTTGATTACACTATCGCAGCTAATCTGCCGCTTCAGTTGACAGATATTTGAATAAGTTTAATTCATTGGCGATGTAATAAGAAAACGTTTTGAAAATAAGACTATGTGGAGGTCAAAGAGTCTGCTGCACTGTTATATTTGGTTGGATTTTGAAAGTGGGATTTGCAGATGAGGATGCTGGAAACCCTGGACAGAGGAACATTTGATTCAGCCCCAAGGCAGTTCCGCTGCTTTGTGTTTCCTTTGTTTTGCAGTTTACAGTATAGGCTTGTGGCGCCAAATCCAGTTTTTATTTAAAAATACTGAAAAATGACCAATGATTGCACCTATTTTGGAATACACAAGAGCAGTGTACTTTTTTAAGTGCTGTAGTCAGAATACAAATAGGAACCCCATATCTACCTTCCTATCTAATATTGTTATTTCAAGTGTATTAATGAGGATTTCTGTATATCTGGTTTTAGCAATGCCAGATGTACTAGTGATTTCATTTGGTTATTCAAATGAGATAAGACTTTCACACAATTACTTTTAATTGTGTCAATAGAAATAAAACATATTTAATTGTGGCTTTTGTGAAATGCTTGGAATGCAATTCTTGACACTGTAAAAGTTGACTACTGAATAAGACTTAGTCTCATATTTTCTCCACAGCCCATTTCTATTATGAGATAGGAAAGTGGGATGTTTCATAAATGAAAGTTTCTAGACCAAGAACGGAGAACCTGTGATCCTCCAGATGTTGTTGGACTTAAGATCCCATCAGCCCCAGCCAGTATAGCCAGTGGTCAGGAGTGATGGGGGTTGTAGATATATATGGCCCAAGTCCCTTTCATCAAAGAAAGGGTTTCAGTCAACTCATTGGCTTTTGCTGATTAAAGGTTTTCCTAGCCAGAATCATTGCCAGACCCAGTGGCGTAGCGTGGGGGGTGCAGGGGGGGCCGGCCGCACCGGGCGCAACATCTGGGGTTAGGGCAAATCCATGGGTTAGGGGGCGCAAATCCACGGGTTAGGGGGCGCAAATCCATGGGTTAGGGGCGCAAATTACTTGCCTTACCCCGGGTGCTGACAACCCACGCTACGCCACTGGCCAGACCTCCAGGCTGCAAATCTGCTCCTTCTGGCTGAGTGTGACCACTATCCAGAACAGAGAAATATACCTTGCTATTCTTCTTCTTCCAGAGTCGGGTTTTCCAATCCATTGTCAGCTTTCTCATTCTCTTCTAGAGAATATGGAACTGATGACATCATATGAATAATTAGGAAGGACATATATCACCCATTCATAGTAATAAGAATATACATACATCAAAGAGGGGCATACAAAACTGACCTCAAAATTAAGAACTTCTAAATTTCTGAGAACAGCTTTTTAGTCTGACAGAAGCAAACTACAGGCAATGACCGATTTACACACGTCCAATTGGCGGCCAACTGCACACATGCACATTGCAGCAACCTGGAAGTGGCTGGAAAAGGGGGTGGAATGGGCTTTTGTGTGCTCTGCTGTCACATGTGATGACTCACAAGTTGCCTGTTGTATTCTGTCCACTTCAGTGGCTGGTGTCTAAACTATTTTCACTGCACCTTTGAATGCTACATCCGCCTACTCCAGTAACTCTGGTGGTTTCAATTCAATTTGTTTGCCGAAGGCTGCAGTTCTATGTGCACTTGCCTGGGAGAAAACACTATTGAGCTCACTGGGACTTGAGCAGACACATATGGGTCTGTTGATCTATAAGAGTAATTTTGGGCAGTGTTTAATATATTCATCAGAACACAAAGCGTGTGGAATCCTAAATAAAATTTGGCTTTCGAGTGATTGCCCTTGACCCATTTAATGTTCTCGCGTGTAACGTCTAGCATTCTTAGTGGGAACAGGATGTAGTAGGATTTCTTTTTCCTACTGTACTTTTGAAAATACTTCTCTTCATCACAAGGAAATGTAAACATTAATCAGTGAGAGGAGGATTAAGGACGTAGCATTTATCGGAAATCCTTCAGTAGTGGCAGGCTTCTTAGAAGAATGTCTTATTTAGGTTGCAAGACCCAATTCTAAGCTTGCTTTTGTCAAAATATTCATAATTGCATATTATGGCAAACGAAACCTACAAAAATAAAATTAGCATAGAACTAGACTTTACAATTGATGGTGTTTGAAGCAATAAAAGCACTTTAGCTTTTGTCGTTTTCAATTTCAACTTTTAAACATGGCCAATGCCCCAGTCCTAAGCAGGTTCATATAACCATAGCAAACATCATTTTTTTTTTCTGCTCCCCACTCCTGCACTAGACTGAAAGGGTGGAGGAAGTCTGTCTACTGTCCTCATGTGGGTACAGTTAAAGTGCTCAAGTTAAGGGTTAACTAATTGCATTATGTGATCATTAATATGCAGCCTTGGAAAAGATGATTGAGTCCCACTGAACTTGTTAAAGTTGCTAATAAACTTTTGGAACCAATTTGAGAATACAGCATGGTGTTGAGGTTTCTGTTGTAAAAATGCACCCGCAATCCCTATGTTGTTCAAAGTTGGAACCAAGGATGGATAGACTAACATAAAGTTCAAAATGCTTAGGTTTATTGATTTTCTTTTTCACTTCCAGGAAATGTCTTCCTTTCTCTACTTCTATCTATGCTTCTTTCTTCTGTCTGCAAGTATTCCCTTGGATGTATTAGTAGTCTGTCTAAAGTTAAGAACTATTAACTTTGGGAATGCATCCTGAATAGAGTTGTTCAGAGTGTAAGCACATATTCTAAGCCAGAGAACCTTAAAAGGAAGGGGTACCTGTTCTTTAGCACTGATATCTAAGACTATACCCTCTCATTTCCCCTTGCTGAGCAACAGCTTTGATCTGCTAATCCAGCTCTCCCTTTCTTTATACCGTGTGACACCTGTCAAAGTGAACAAGCAGCAAAAAATAAAATACTACCAGTTCTAAATTTCCTTTATTTAAACTGTACGAATACTAGTTCTCTGACTGTGTAGAACTTTATCTGTTATTGTTAATTTATTAACCACCATCTATACAACCATCTTAAGGCACTGTTCAATACAATCAATTAAAAAAAGTTTAAAATAAGATACAACCGTAAATTCATTTAAAGCTAAACTGGTACCATACAAAATAGATATTCATGGCAAAGACCTATTTTTCCAGCTGGGAAAGCCTTTTGAAACAAAAATGTCTTCAGTTGTTTCCGGAAAGTACAGATCGTTGGCACCTGTCATATCTCTACAGGAATGCCATTCCACAGAACTGGTACAGCCACACTAAAAGCCCTGCTCCTAGTTGCTTCTGAGATCTTTGGAACATTCAGGAGAAGCTCTCACAGACTGCAGCCATTGACTGTGTATATAAGGAACAAGATGATCATTCAAATAACCTGGTCCTGAAATGTATGGGGTCATAAATATTTGTACCAGCACCTGGAACTTGATAGCAGATTGGTAGCATGCAGGTTATACAGCCTGGAAAATTTATAATCATATTTCAGGTGAGTATTCTCCTTTTAGGTGACTTCTTCCTCTGAAATCTTGCTATTACAGTCCATAGATGTTGAAATCTTCAGCTTGCAAAGGCAGTAGAAGGAGCAAAGCTTCAGTTCACCAGTTTGTTGAACCAAGAGTGTTTATTTTCCAGCTTAAAGTCCCTAGCTAGAGCTGGTGGCCTCTAAACATGCCATTTAATTAAGAAGAGAGGAAACCACTGGAAAAACATTGAGTAAAGGTTCAGGGACTTTCTCCCTCTTGGCCAATGTTATCTACAATCATGCTTCATCCTTCATCGTGGTTGTCTGAGAATTCCAGTCTTTCTTACCAGAGAGCATCCTGACCTGTCTTCCTATTTTGCAGCTTCCTTTTCTTGAAAAAGAAAAAAGTGAAGCCCCTCACTAAAAGCAGTGGCATTTCCATCTAGCTTCTTCAAACAATAATTTGTGTATTGAGAGTAACTTCTCCTGTATCAGCCACCCTCCTTTTGGATACACCTTTTTATTTTGAATTTTTTGCTCCGCCCCCTTTTCTTCATAAAATACTAAGTGGCTTTCAGATCACATTTTCAAAATATTTTCATGGATGAGAGACACAGAGAGAGAGAGAGAGAGATGCACAAACATATCTTTCACAAAAAGCAAATAATAAAAATTATGTGGCAGCAGTGAACAAAAATCTAGTCAATAATGCAGTGAGTACTGTGTGTGCAGCAATCTATCCAGCATTTGTTTGTGGCTCTCTAAGTTAACTCCACCCTTAAAAGCTGAGCCATTTTGCTTATTGTTCTCTCCCAACTTGTTGAGACAACATGTCTATTGTTGTTGTTTTTTTTTCTCTCTCTCATCTCTGTCTATCCTGTAAATAATTCCTGCATGAATAAAGCCTTTGAACCCCCCCGCCCCGCCAAAAAATGCAGTGAGCAAATGAAAGCATCTGTAGACTGTGTCAACTAGCCAGATAAGCCTTCTGTGAAAAAGCCAGGATTTTACCTGCAGAGTCTGCAGCACCACTTAATTTATATGTAAGAACTTTGAATCTGAAACAGTTGAAGAAACAAAGATATGCAATGCAGAGTGTTTAATGTTGGAGTAATCGATTATCCAGTAACAGTTGGCAATCTGATGGCAGCCTTTTTGCACAAGTTGATACTTCTGGTCACGTTGCAGTAATGAAGCCACCTGTGAGGGAAGCCCTGGTTTGGGAGCTATCCATGCAGGAAATAAGATCTTCTACAACGTGGAACACGTTGCTTGTACAGTGGTATCTCAGGTTACAGAAACTTCAGGTTACAGGCGCTTCAGGTTACAGTTTCCGCTAACCCAGAAATAGTATCTCGGGTTAAGAACTTTGCTTCAGGATGAGAACAGAAATGGTGCGGTGGTGGTGCAGTGGCAGCAGGAGGCCCCATTAGCTAAAGTGGTACCTCAGGTTAAGAGCAGTTTCAGGTTAAGAACGGACCTCCATAACGAATTAAGTTCTTAACCTGAGGTACCACTGTAACATGGGTGTAGAACTCTCCTTGAGGTAGTCTACTAGAGCCCAGTACTGTTACACTTTGATCATAGTTTTAAAAATACTACAATATGTCCCTTATCCATCTTTTGGTATATATTATATCCTGTTTATTTTGTGCATGTATTATTAATAGGCATTGTAAAACTGTTCGTTTGTTACTGGAAAGAAAGGTGCGGTATCTATAAAACTAAAAATCAAATTCTAGAAGAGTTTATCTGTCACATTGGCCTATATATTTTGATAGTCCTAAAGAAGTCTTCCTTAGATATCAAGTATTGTTACAATTATTGCATGGTTGCTAATATCTCCTTATTGGGCAAAGATACTCAAGCAGATGAAGGTTGTGCGATAGTGGTGGGTGAAACTGTTTATATGAGCCTGATTTTGTGTCTGGTTTCAGGCCTGATTTTGCAATGGATACAGCCTTGGTCACCCTGATGGAGAAGTGTAACTCTGCTAATTCTCCTTGAACCATAGCGTTCTATACTATCAACCACTGTATCCTTCTGGGTAGATTCCTTGGATTGGGGGGTTGGAGGCATCATGGGTCAAATTCTTACCTGAAGGGGCAGTTCCAGAAGGTGTTGCTCAAGGACTGCTGCTTAGCTCCATTCTGCTTGGAACTCTGCAGGACCCCATAGCATATCTTGTCTCACATGGTTTTTAACATTTTACATGAAATTGCTGGGAGAAGTAATTCGCGGAATTGAGGGGATGTGTCGTAAGTGTGCTTAAATTCATCATCTAGGTGTATCCAGGATCAGGTAGCTTCTGTGGCAAGTAGTGCCCTTCAATTGCTTAGACAACACCCAAGTTTGAGTACTGTTAATGCATAGTACTTGAGGCTTTCTTTGAGGATTATTTGGAAACTGCAGGTTATGCAAAATATACTATATTTTTCTGTGTATAAAACTAGGTTCCCCCCCTAAAAAATAATGTCAAAAATTAGGGAGCATCTTATTCATGGATAGTGTCCCCCCATTTTCTTAAATCTGAGTCCCCCAAAATAGAGGGTGTCTTATACATGGGGGCATCTTATAGACAGAAAAATATGATAGCTACTTTGCTTGTTAACTAGTCAATGGTAACATATCTCAATGGTGTTAGCTTCACTGGATTCTCCTTTTGTTTTCAAGGACAGTTCAAATTGTTAGTACTTACTTTCCAAGCCCTGCATGGTTTAGGACAGGGGTAGGCAACCTAAGGCCCATGGGCCAGATGCGGCCCAATTGCCTTCTCAATCCGGCATGCGTGTTTTTACATGAGTAGAATGTGTCCTTATATTTCAAATGCATCTCCAGGTTATTTGTGGAGCCTGCCTGGTATTTTTACATGAGTAGAATGTGTGCTTTTATTTAAAATGCATCTCTGGGTTATTTGTGGGGCTTAGGAATTCGTTCTCCCCCCCCCCCAAAAAAAAATATAGTCCGGCCCACCACATGGTCTGAGGGACAGTGGACCGGCCCACGGCTGAAAAAGGTTGCTGACCCCTGGTTTAGGACCAAAGAACCAGAAGGAATATCTGCCCTTTTACCAGGGCTAGCCAACAAGGTGCCCTACACATTTATTTTGTTGGGCTACAACTCTCATCATCCTTGACCATTGACTATTCTGGTAAGGGTCAAGAGTAGTTCAGAACATCTGGAAGGCACCATGCTGACTACCAGTGCCCTATGGCCTATGTATTGAGCTTCAGAATGTCTCTTCCTCATGCCTTCCCCTCTGAGAGAAAGTGCATGGAAACTAGAGAGAGGTCCTTCTCAGTAGTTGTGCCCTTACTGAGCAAATTTCTCCCTAGAAAGGCCTGGTTGGCACTGACATTTTACTCCTTTCAGTGCCTGGCAAAGGTATATTTATTCTCTCAGGCCTTTAAATGTCTTTTGTCCTCTTTTAATATGTTGATTGTTATGTTTGTTTTATCTTGCTTTTGAAAAACACCCTGGAAACTGCTGGTGGGATGGTATATAAAACTTTTAGATATTTTTTTTTAAAAAAAAACTTGAACAACAAATCTAATATGTCTCAAATTGCAACCTTATTTTAGGCTTCTCATGCAATGGATTAGGCTGAGTTGCAATACAGTATATGTACATACATATACTTTTCATCCACAAAAAAGACTAGGGTATTATAACTTTTAATCATACCTTAGTATAGATCAATTTGTTTTTGTGTACCTATCTTGTTTTTATTGCCTGTCTGTGCAAATAGCCTGAGCAATAAGATTTAGATTTGGACTTGTGAAAGGTAACCCATGAACTTCATGACTAAACTAGCTTTTGAATCTGGGTCTTCTGTTTGAACCTGATTCCCTGTACCAACCCAGTTCATTTGCTGTTGGTCCAGGACCCATGAAAGAAATAGGAGACAAAGGACAAATTTGAACTTTGGCCACTACTTTATGTGTCTGTAATATAAATATAACTCAGACAGGAAACGGTCCAGTGCGGAAAAACTACACTCCAACAAAGTCAACCAGACAGGACTGTCAGCAGAGTTATTTGAAGTGACTAATGCCCAGTGGCATGAAAACCTAGAAACCCATAACAGCCTTATGTCTCATTATCTTATGGGTTCCCAGATACAGTGAAGATATCAAAGAAGCCCTGACCAATAATATACCCTGTCCCAGCGTGGTTCTCAAAGGCAGGGTGGTAAGCCTGCCCTAGCTTGGTTCAAGTCTTACAAGGGAGGCTGAGCTGAAGCTGCAGCACTTACTGGAGGAGCAGGCTGTTGTTGGATAGGCTGCCTTGGCCCTTCCCTATGTAGGATCATGATAGGCAGTGCAGAGCATGATCTGTCAAGATCATGGACTATGACAGATGCTGGCTGGAACTCATACAAGGAAAACTGTTGTCTCATTGACATGCTTAGCCTTATGAAGGTTTGCTGGTCTGGAGCTGCTGTTAACCCTGCCCTTCTGAAGAGCAGTCAATTTCTTAAAAGACCATTGCTCAATTGTGCCGGTTCCTATGGCATGGTGGTAGTGAGGAGAACATTGAAAGGAGGGTATTCTCAGAATCTGAGGAGCTGGGTAAAGCCATGTCCTCTGGCCTGACAGGTTGCACAGTGTGGAGGATAGCTCTCTGTCTTGTCTCCTCCCTTATTTCCCTTTGAGACAGTGGGCATTAATGCTAGAGAACATGGCAGCAATCAGCTGAGCTTTAGGAGGGTATGTTCACATTAGTAGCTTGAAACATAATGAGCTTGTTCCCCCAACCCTGTTTGTTTCAAGCCACATTGTTCATATCAGAGATGGAGCAGGGATGTCTTCACCTGATGTGCATGACCTTTTTGGTTCCCCCACCTCTGGAGCCCTCTGGGAACTCCTGTTCATTAAGCTTGTCACCTGTGCTCTGTATCCAGTATTCTAAGCAAATTGAAGCTGGTTTGAGAAATAAATGCATCAAACAGCAGTATTTGTCAGACTACAGGATCAGTATGGATTGTGGCTAATGTGTGAAGGCTGCTTCCAAAATTAACATTGGGGAGCACAGAGGAGGCGGTGGCCAAGATGCCGTTGGAGGGTGATTTGGGCAGGTAGTGGGACCGGTGCTTGGCTGACTCCACCATCAAGCTGGGTGCTGGCTTTGGGTTGGGTGTTGTCTTCTCGGTCATCATCTTCAAAAGGACGATGTGGCCCATCACTCTTGGGTCTGGAATGGGCTTAGGAATGGCTTATTCAAACTGCCAGCATGACTTCTGGTCTCCTTACCTTCTCCACGGGCAGTTTGTCAAGGAGCAATGACACAGGCCCGACCCACACCTCTCTTTTGCCAGAGGAACAGTGGCACCTTGGCAATTCCTTGGGAAGGTCGAAGCGTCCCAGTCTTGAGGCAACAGCCTTTGGAAGCACTTGGCCCGTTGCTCTTTTTTCCTGCAACACCTGGAACCGAATATCTTTTTTTTTTTTTTTTGTAATCCCTCTTTTGGAAATGAAAACGAGAAAGATGTTGTTCTGGAAAGTAAAATAAAAACAAGTCCACCCCCTTAAAAAAAACAAAACATTGGGGAGCACACTGGATATGGAGTTAGCAGTCATGTGAACATGGCCTTAGTCATGCCAACCTATGGAAATAAAATATATCTTATTACAAGACCCCCACAAGTTGTGAGAAATCGGCAACTACTCGGACTGTATCTTGTCACCCTATGCAGTTGCAGAAATCCCATTAGCTCTTGTCACAAAACAACTTGAAGAGGCTGGTATGTACAGAACGTAAAACACAGAAGGCAATAATCTTGAGGGCAGTCAGGGGATTGAAATGTAAATTCTTTCTCATTCTCTCTTCCACTCTCCAGGATGAATGATGCTTGTAATATGTCAGGCTAAAAGGGTGAGACTCAGCTGAGCTGTGAATGGGGGGGGGGACGCAGAGTGAGCTGAGATGACCCAGTTTTTCCCCTGGTGTTAACCCAGACCATCCGAAAAGCCCACCCAGATCAAAGCAGCTGAAAAAGGAAATGGCAAGAGTGTTAGAGGAAGAAAGAAGAGTGACAGGCAGGCAATCTGATATTAGCCTTGAGCCAGTTTAGCTCATTAATGGAGCATAGTGGTGGTGTCAGAATATGAATATGTTGCTTAATTGTAAGCAGCATTTATTTTTTTTAAAACCTGACCATTTCTTCCAGTAAACCTTGTCTGTAGGGGTGTGTGTGTGTGTGTGTGCCCGCACACATGTGCACATGCTTTCGCAAAAGGTGCTTTAACAGCTTACATTATCCATACCCATATATTTAATGTTTTCATTCTCTTTATTCAGGCTACTAACTCCACTTCACGGGGCCTTGCGCCACAGGAAAAATCGCTGCATTTTCCTGTGGTAAATAAAATATTAATCAGTTGCCAGTAATGTGTGTGCAAGATTGCGCAGAACACATGTGTGCTAATAAAAATAATATAAACATGATGTAAAATCTTGTTAGTTGTTTCCAGCTCAGTTCAAATGCATGATCTTTTATTATTATTATTTTTTTTAAATCTCCGGTTTGCTAAATCAATCATTTGTTGCTGGGTATAGTCATTTGGCACAGGGTGGTATTCAACTGATTTTTCCTCCTAGTAGATCTATTGAAATTAATGGACCTCACTTAGTCATGTTCATTGATTTAAATGGGTCTGCTTTGAGTAAGTTGAAGGCCAAAGACTGCTCTGCAAATTTGGGGGCTGAGGAATTGATGACATGAAGAATATCTGAAGAGCCAAATTCATTTCTGTCTCAAGTATGCAAAGCAACAGTTTGACTATGTCCATAGATACTACTGTACTTGTCACATGTGATTTCCCCCCATCCTTGCCAAGGACTAGAACGGGGTGGGAAATACTCCAGTCCTCTGTGTCCAGCCTTCAGAACTACCCCCAACCCTCAACCCCAACAATGCTCATCACCAGTCCTATGTCACATCTTCCTTCAACTGTTCTTGACCTCTGTCCTGGGACTATTATAATGGCTCCTGTTTGTCTAGGAGGAGGATGCAGAGATGTGTAAATGGAGGCAAGGGAGAATGAAGACACCTCTGTCTTTAGCATCGCCTATTGTCACATCCATTGCTTTGCCCACCACTGGCACCTGGCTCCCAGAGGTTGCTTACAAAAAAAAATGGGCCGAAAAAGTGTCCCCACCCTTGAAGCATCGTTTGGGCATTTTGTGTTCTCATAGCCTTGTTTCTGATCTCACTATGTAATCCTGATACAGAGTTCTCCTGGAGCAAAAAGCAAATGCTATCATGTAGCCACAATTCATAGCATCCTTTTAAAAAAATTTCGTGCTACAACAAGAAAGCTCATCTACACATTTATAATGCGCTATATTTACATACTATTCAGTGGCGCTTGTCAACTCCTAATTTTATGAATGCTTTCAGAATTTCAAAATATAAGCACATCCTAGTAAATCTGTAAGTCCATTTCCCAAGTAAAACAGATAATTTACCAAACCAGCTGATACAGGTGATAAGTCCCAGTATAAGATAAAGATCTGAATGCTGTTAAAAACCCATATGCACAGTAAGAAAATGCATGCTACACCTATTAAATGTTGCTTTTTGGGGAGAGGGTTCAGGATAAGAATACATTGAAATACTGTCTGTGGTCAAACACCAATTACAAAAAGATGCAACTCCTCATTTTCCTGTGAAAAATTGGGTCTGGGGTTGACACATGTATTTCAGCTTCCTGATAAAGCCTTTTTAAGAGAAGGCTGGCTCACTTTTGATTAGATGAATCTTGTTGCGATTTTATGTGATGTGGTGACTTAGCATTTCCAAGAGATAAGTGCCTAGAGGCATAATATATACCCTAAATGCTAATTTTCTTAAAAGCGTTTCAGGATGTGCTAACTAGAATCTTTACAATGTTTTTCAAATATGATTTGATTTTATATTTGTATGCTGTTTCAATAATAACAAAAGTTGAGCTTGGAGCTCTTAAGAGGACCTCTATGACATGAAGATTGTAAGGGGAGAATTACATTGTTGATGGCATGCGTCTCATAAGAATTATAACCAATCTTATATATCTGCTTATTTGATTTTGCAGTTGGGGAATGGCGGTCAACGTGTATTCTACCTCTATAACCCAAGAGACTATGAGCAGACATGACATCATTGCATGGGTGAACGATATAGTAGCTTTAAACTACACAAAAGTTGAACAACTATGTTCAGGTAAGATGCAACTTTTTTAAAAGACTGGTATTTTATCAATAACATTGTATCAGTGGTCTGCCTGAAAAGCGGTGTAGAAATACTGTAATTAATAATGAAGAAGAATAAAAGCTTTCTCGGTATCAAACACATATATTTGTATTTTTGCCTGTGTTACGGTGTTTTTTACATGATGTTATTCATTTTAAAGGATACACATTATCATTATTTTTTAAAAATCCATTCTTTAGCTCTCTAAATATTCAAATCCATAGAATGGACTTCAGTAAATTACAGAGCTATTTTGACATTAGTTGCCAATTGCTGTTTCTATCTGAACTTTACTGGTTAAGAGCTTTATGTGTAGTGCTTTTTTACTGTAATGTGAACATCACTGTGATCCTAATTAGATGAAGGGCAATCTGTAAATGAATATATAAATTATATAATAAATACTGTGTGAATCACAAATTCACACCTTTATTTGAAAAGTTGATCTGTGGAAATTGAAGTAATAATGAACTATACTTTACCTATACTTTACCTATACTTTATTATTTGTCAAAATGGGGGAGGGGCATAGGGAAGAGAACCCCATCTATGAGAGAATGGACAACTAAAATCTGGGACATCATCTGCATGGTAAAAATCATCACACAAATGGTTAGAACCAGAGGAGGGTAGACAACAAGATAATGTCTTACAGAGAAATTGAGTCTCTTTATAATGTACTGGAACAATACAGTACAGGATAACATTAACCCATTTGTGATACTTGGAACCTTGTAATATTGAAATGTTACATTTTATTTTGGTACAGAAAGTAGGGTGGTTGTCTTGTTATGTAGATTGTAGACCTCTCTTTCCAAGGTTTCAAGTAACAAGTTGAGATGAGGGACTTTTTCCAAGTGAACCTGCATGTAGCTCTGTTTGATGTGCATTTTTTGGCACCTTGGGACATTGATCTGCTGCTGAATCAAAGACTAGCTGGCAGGAATGTCTAGCAGAATTGCTTCAGTCTTTGATATATTGTCTAGCTTTGAGCTTGAGTAGTCATGCTGCAGCCATGCTTTCAATCCAACAAGGGTCTGCATCTTTGGGTTGTGGCAATGCCATATATTGATCGAGACTTGCTAGGGCAAAAAGGCTTTGAACAGTGGAATGGTAAATGTGGCTTTGCTTGTCTTGATCACATGTGATAAGCAGATAATTCTTTTGTGGCTTCTCCTCCATCATCTTTTTAGTAATGATTTTAGGGCATGTTACAAGGAAAGTATAGCCTTACTTCAGTTTCTTGGAATTCTAGTAAGTTGTCCTCATTCACCAATTTCATAGCTTTCATTTATTTATTTTGCTTTTATTTCTGACCTGCACACCTGTAACTGTTAGTCTCCATTGTTCTTGTATTTAGATAGTGGGGTGTAAATATGGAGAGAACCCTAACCGGTTTTAAAGTTGCCTGCTTTCTTACCCTGCTTCACATACAATTTCCTGATGGAGTGTTTGCACTTAGCAGTTGTAATGTTGTTCTGTGGTATCTGAAGACTGCTTGCTGAAGACCACATAATGATTGCAATAAAAGTATAAATTTTAAGGTGCTATTTCACAATATATGTTATGCATTTTTGTGTTTTCATATTGTAAACTGGCCTGTGATCATCAGATGAAGTGTGGTATAGAAAGTTAATAAAACAAACAAACCATTGATTGCTAAGAGTCGCATGCCCTAAAATGTTGGCTTTTAGAACATGTGAGGGCAACTTGTCCTTAAAGAGCCCATCCTCTGTGTCAACCTTTAGAGCTGTGTTAGATATAGATACTGAACTACTGAATATGGATGTTATTAATGTAGTATCATCATGATTGTTGCCAAGTTTCATATTTTGATTTCCCCCACGTACTCTAAATCTACAATATTATTATTATTATTGTGAAAACAACTGAAAGCTGGAATCAATTCTTGAAGGTGAAATTATCTGAATATTGGGAGCCCCCTTTATATGCCTTCACTGCATGCGCAAATCACTCCCTATGAATCATGAGGGACCCAGCTCAAGAATGCTCATTCCCAGTCTCTTCCTGGTCTTCTGTGTGTTACCTTTCCCCTGCCTTTTAATCCCATGAAAAGGGAAGCACTGGCACTACTGGTGTTAACATTAGCCATGGTTAACCTTAGGGTTAGTGTGTTTTGCCAGGTTCTGAAACCATGGTATTGCATTCTGTTTCTTTTTTAAGTCAGGAGGGTCAGAAACCTTTCCCAAGGAAGGCTAGGATTCTTGGGAGTTCTAATGAAATTTTGCAATACTGTATTTCAGGTTGTCTCACTGTTTCTACTTAAGCACATTTGTAAGATAGAACAAGACAAAGAAATGATTTCAGACGAATAGCCAGCTGTATGCGGGTCATTCAGTAGTACTCTGCAGATCTTTGAACTGCTATGCTGATCTAATTTGGTCTTTTATCCTTCTTTCCTTCCTTCCTTCCCCTCCCCCCTTTTAAAATGAGTGTTCCTCGAAGCGTTTCCAGTCTTCATGCAGCGTAACATTAGCCCCCATAAAATATCTGCATTTACAGGAGACTTCAAAGGGCAAGAGAGAGTGTGGGAAGCACTGCAATATTCAGGAGCATTTCTTAGCATTAACAGTGAACTTCAGAACAAGCCAGATAATTGGATTGTATAAAATGCTTGAAGTGTTGTGGCATTCTGGATTTATATTTGGGGAAATACGTTGGCAACTAACCAGAAAACAACCACCCTGGCAGGTATGAAGGCCCCTCGTTTTGAAAAATATATGAAAAGTCAGTAATCCCACGCCTGTCCAATTTTTGCTTTTAAAAAATATTAGTTTTATTTATTTTGCCTTTGCATTCCTGATGAACCAGAGGCCAAGCTGTATGTGTGTGTTGTAGTAGGGATGCACAAGCATTTCAAAGAGTTGCCTGCCTGTAAATGTTCATGGTTTTGTGACAACTTCCTTCAACTGTTTACAGAAAATAGTGCTCGGAAAACATTGCTTGGAAGAACCTGGTGTTCCCATTGAAATCAATGGAGGTGTAATATCCCCATTCATTTCAATACACAGATTTGCCCAAAGCTTCAGGGGTGAGTTGCTTCTGATGCTACCCTGCAACTAGCCCTTTGAGGGTATGCAGCAGGTTAAAGTCTCATATCTTCCCCCACACATCACTTGAAATCAATGGCGATCCTCCTCTGATTTCTGTAAGCACACTTAAATCCACTGTACACTTCTAAAATAGCTGGTAAGTGTAGTAAAAGTGACCCAGCACTGAAGAGCCTTGGGACTAGGGGGTCTTAAGTGGTGAGTTGCTCTTTGCTCCATGCCAACTCGTTCTTTTGAGCAGGGATACCTACATATTCAAGCACCTCTGCTTTGACTGCTCACCTCATCCCTAGTTATGCAGATGTGAGAAACGACTATCAAGTACAGTGGTACCTCTACTTACGTTCACCTCTGGTTACATATCCTTTGGAATACGTACGCAGCACACCCGGAAGTATTTTTCTGGGTTTTGCCATGCACACATGCGCAGAAGCACTTTGCGCACTGTGCACATGCGCAGAAGCAACACCTCCAGATACGCACACCTCAGGATCCAACCGGAGCTCTGGAATGGATCCCGAGCACAAGCGAAGGTACCACTGTACTGCATCACTCCTAGTGGTTGTCTTCTATCCTAAGTCACTCCCTCACAAGTGATAGCAAAAAAGGAGCCAGATTAGCAGCCTTGCTCATTTACTGCTCTGGCCCCCTACAGGAGGCTGAGGTTTGAGCTTGCTGTTATGGCCAGCCCAGCAACCTTTTCGAGGTAGAGTACCCTTCTGAAAGAACAAGTAGCAACACAGAAAAGGGGCAAGGAATAAGTAGCAGCAGCTAAATCAGGAACAAGTTCCTTGAGTGTGGGTGTGTGAGAAATACTGAGACAGAGGGAGGAAGGGAGTTTGTGTATCAGAGCAGTGTGAGAAAACACATCCATGTGTGTGTCCTTATTTTTGAAGAGCAGTGTACAGTGGGTAAATACTTGATCTGTATATTACTTCATGACCACATTACACCTCGTATGTGGTCTTCATCTGTAATCTAGCCTGGTTCATTTTCGTAGGTGAACTCTGCATGTGATTTGGGTTCTTGGCCATGGATTCATCTTTGGATACTCCTTTGTCCTCCTTCAAAGCATTACATTTTAAAAATAGATTTCTGCATAGATGTGTGTTATACATCTGGTATGTGTGTACATGAAATAGCTGTGTAGTTATATAAACACTCTCATGCCTGGTGGCCACACCTGTACCACACACAGGTGCTAGATTTTTGTTTTTCAAAAGCTGGTAAGTCTGCTGGGGTAGGAAGGGAGCTCTAGAAGAAAGAATGGCACATTCAGACTTTGGTTTGACTGCATAGAGCAGGCATAGGCAAACTCAGACCTCCAGATGTTTTGGGACTACAATTCCCATTATCTCTGACCACTGGTCCTGTTAGCTAGGGATCGTGGGAGTTGTAGTACCAAAACATCTGGGGGGCTGAGTTTGCCTATGCCTGGTATAGAGCAATCTAAAATTAAAAGGCAGGAGGAAATTCAACTTTTGAATGAAGGGTTAGTTTGTCCGAATTATAAATAACTTAATAAAATGGAAGCTATGGGACTAATTTAAAATAGGGGGGGATCAAAACATTTGAAAAAATCAAAAACAATGGCAATACAAAATAAAATGTTTGTCCAGTAACATATTACTTGAAATAATAGATGGGATAAAAACTAGAAATGGAGCAGAAATTTGTCCAGTTTAATTTTGAATGCAAATCTACCTGACATGCACTTCTGAAACCAATATGCAAACCAAAGCACAGCTATATTCATTTTTTAAAAATTGTGCTTCTCTGGATGTTGCAGTGCAGTTCTCCAACCAAAAGTGTGTATAAAAATGTATACATTGGGGAGGGGTTGTAAAAAAAAAAATCATTATAATGAAGAAAATTTCTCACAAAACTGTGTATTAGGTGAAATGCTTATCTAAATGTATATGAACTTTCCTGATATCTGAGTTTGGGATTAGCAAAAGAAGAAACTGACAGATTCATTCATCCCTTATGAGAACAATTATTTGTCTCTTAAGATTTTGCATTCCATTCTGTGCATTTGAACAACCCTGTTCAGCTGTAATTGGAATACTCTAACTCTACTCAGGTTTTCCCAAAAGTGCATGGATATATACAGGACCCAACCCTATTGCCTAGGGACAAAAAAAATCCATTTCTCAATGAGAACATGCACACACCCCGAATTAAGAATGTTAGGCCTTTCTATGCATGGAAAAGACTTTAGCTTTCATTTTCACAAATCAGTGTCAGTAGATCTGCATGCTAAATTTAGAACTTAGGTCATTTGGCACATAACTGTTAAGTGGGCTGTCAGAAAGCACAGGGAACCCTGTTCTGCATTCTGCCTACTTAGCAGAGACAAACACACAACCAAGAAGAATAGATAGCCTGTAAGCAGCTTTTCCTTTGCATGCTTTTACCCTAGGTATTTTCTTTCAGTGGCATCTAGGGGCACTCCTTTAAAAGTATTAAATGGCAAAAAGAAAAGATAAAACAAGATGTGTTTCCAGTTAGCATGAAACTTGTGGGTGTAAGAAAATTGCACCTTCATTTTCAAAATGGAGTTTTTAAGATTTACTCCTGGATAAGCATGGATTATAGAGGAACCCAGGATACATCTCTGCAGAGGATATGCAACGGCTGGCAGAGAAGACAGAGTGACAAAACTATTGCCATTATTGCAAATGGCAAAATGGGATTCAAGGCAGAGAACAATACAGATGTCATAACACACATATTGCCTAATTTCTGGTGTGGCTATTCTTCCTTGATATGCATCCAGAAGTCCTGATGTTGAAAACAGATTCTGGAGCTGAGTTCTGGCACAAATCTAGATTGCTTCCCATTTAATATTTTAATTTTGGGTTGTAGTTTACAGTAGGGGTGCTAATGACATTCAGATAAGGCTAAATTTGGATTGTAGACTTGAGATACCACTTAGGTGGAACAGCAACTGAAATCGAACCTGGCAAATGCATGGGCTCCTGGAGAGGAGGCTGTGGTCATTTTACTCCCCCATTCTTGCTACTGCCGTGCTGTTCTAATCTAAACCATGGTCTGGTTTAGTGTGTTGTCCAAACCTGGGCTCATGGTACGTCCCAGAAGGAGAAAACCACAAGCCCAGATTTGGAAAACAAACTAAACCAAACCTTAGCTTAGCTTAGCAGGAGGGCTGCTGAAGGCTGCCATCTTGTCTCCATGAACACTTAAATTTAGGTGTTCAAACTAAGCCATGGTTTGGCTTAGTGTGATTTGCAATGCATCTTATTAGATGACTCAGCACATATTTAGCAAGGCCCTGTGATTGTTTCTGCTCTGATCCAGAAGCTTTGGCAGATACTCACTTCAGAAATCCAGATTGTCCAGACATTTCCTTAGCAGAACCCTACAGTTCTGTTTATATGTTGCTTGCTGTAATTTTACTTCTATAGTGCCTGTGGTGTCTTTCTAAAGCCTTTCACATATTCTTATTTCTCAATAGTTATAGCAGCAGATCATCAAAGGTTAAACAACTTGACTGCACTGTTAGCTTTTTTTTTAAGGATCCAGTTATGTTCCAGATTAAAATTGTAATGTGAATTCATGGAGTAAAAGCAATATGTACTTTTAATTGAAAGAACATTCTTTCTATAGCTGTGGAATGGAGGCTGTGCGATATGTTTGGTTAATTGGTTACACTTTGCTCTCCTGAGTATTTAGATCAAGGCAGAGTGAGATTAAACAGATCTTGCTTCTTTACATAGGCTGCATTGGTTTACAGATTTTTAATTATTTTACTGTATTGACTTTCTTGTGATTATTGCTGCTTATCTGCAAATCCTCGAGCCATACTTCTATTTCAGTAAATTTACTTCCTGAAATTAATCACAAGATCTATAGGGATGTGGTTATCTTGCTTTTCAGATAGGCCTCTACATTCTGATCACATTAGCAAAATCTAGACAGGTCTGGGGAGCCTTTGGCCTTTCAGATGTTGTTGAACTGTGACTCCATCAGCCCCAGAAAGAATGACCAATGCCAGTATGCAGCCTTGCTTAATTCCCTTCTCAGTTTTAATTGCTCTAGTAAGATGACCCCTGGGGAGTATATCTTACTTTAAGAGAAGTTCCTTTGTGTAACGTTCATATTAGATAGGGTAACTGTCTGTTGATCAAAGATGTATCCAGTTTTTCCCACAAGGTGGGTCAGGATATAGAGTCAAAGGCTGCTCTAAAGTCCATAAAGGCAGCATATAGAGAGGTTGTATCACTAGAGCAGCCTTTCTCAACCTGTGGGTCCCCAGATGTTATTGAACTACAACTCCCATCACCCCTAGCTAGCAAGGCCAGAGCTCAGGGATGATGGGAGTTGTAGTCCAACAACATCTGGGGACCCACAGGTTGAGAACCGCTGCACTAGAGGAATATTTTCTAATCAAATGATATAATATGAAACACTGATCGATAATAGATCACCTTTTCCTAAAACCAGCTTTTTTGTCTGCTAGAATGTTCTCTTGGTCCAGCCAGTCCAAGAGTTTCCTATGTAAGTGTCTTGCATAGAACTTACTAATGGTATTATGTAGACTAATCGGTCTGTAGTTTGCCAGATCGTTCTTTGACCTTTTTTTGAAAATGGGAACTATAACTGCCAACCTTCAATCGAAGGGAGCTTGTCCATATCGATTGATGCAAATAAAAGAGAGAGGCCAGAATAGGAGCCCAGAAGCCCAAATTGTTTTTAATAACTTGTGGTGGGATTAAATTCTGCTCTGGGGCCTTCCCTGATTTTAGTTGGGCTACAAGACTATAAATTTCAGACACAGATACAGGCTGCCGTATTGGGAGATGGTCCTTAAGATGGCCAGGATCTTCTTTTCCAGAAATAGTATCTGAATATAAGTTTAAAAAATACATTTCCCAATTAGTTGAAGTAATAAGACATTCTAACCGCTTTGAGCTTTTAAATTTTGTAATTGGTATTTATATCTTGATACTGGTCATTGGCCATAATAAAACGACTTGATCTGACTTGACTTGGCATGGTCATTGGCCAGGAATGATGGAAGTTGTAGTTTGGCAACATCTGGAGAGCCAAAGATTTCCCATATGTATGTATATTTGATACAGTTTTTTAGCTGTGTGCAGCCTCTGAACTTGGTGAAACTTGTTTTCATATGTGTGAGTCGACTTGGGGGGGGGACCCATTATACCAACTAGTAAACAACATACAGTGCTCTTTCTCGAAACTCATTGTCCAACTAAGTATCTAGAAAGCAAAACCAAACATTTAACCCAAAGTAGCTTTCATAACTAAGAATGTTAACAAGTTTCTTTCACAAGTTTGGAATGTTGTCACTGTGAAACAAATCTGCTTTTGCTCTGCAGCTATTTCTGTTCTTGCCAAAAAAGTAACATCATGCATACTTTATTGCAAGATGCTGCTGTGTGGGTCCCATCTGTGAATTTGTAGAGAGCTTGTTCCTCAGCTGCTACCTAGTAGACTCCTAAGATTCTGATGTCCAGGCCCTTTTATATTATAGTTCTTTTGGGAAATAGCGTTCTGTATGCAAGTGGTCATACATGTGAAGGAGTGGGATGCATTAAACTGAAGGCAGTAACATTTATTACAACAAGAAAGTATTTGCAAGTTGTGTATTCAGATAAGCACATCTTTTATATGGTGATATGGGCCTCCATCCAAAAGTGTTCACACATAGTTATGTACTCACTTAATCCGCAAGGATATTCCTGTCTCCACCCATCAGTCAGCTGGCAAACTATGTCAGTTCTGACTTCACTGATTACATAGAGAACAGAAGGAAGAAGTGCTTAGATTTCGCCCCTGCCCAGACTGATGATCAGCGTTTTGAGCTCTGGCTGCACTTACCTGTTCAGCAGTGCAAGAGGTGTAGGTGTCAGGATGCTGTCAGTGGCTGCTGGCTGGTTGCTCAGGAAAGTATAAAGACAAGGAAAAGATTCTTACAGTCCTTTTTTATTTCAAACTTTACAGAGAGAGGCTGTAGAACCCAGCCTCTTGGATAATGGCGGTGTCCTGAGTGAACCTCCACCCCCCTCTCTCCCACTTCCTCATTCATCGTCATCATCATAATCATCTCTACGGGGTGCTTCTACATGCCTTCTGCCTTTGAGTTCTCTGCTCTCCTATTTTTAAGGCTTGCCAGGTTCTGGGAGATGGAGGGTCTGGAATGCTTTCTAATGACAACATGTCAGCTGGGTGTATTTTGGCTCTCCCATGATTTCCCAACTTTTCCCTTCATCTGCCTCTGAGCTACGACCTCCTTCAAACCCTTGTTGTAAATCTATACTGTCTTCCTCCTCCTCCTCCTCCCTGGAAGGGTCAGGATGGGGAGGCGGCCTCCACTATTACTCCTCCTCTGCCCAGTCCCTGACAGTAGGAGCACTGGGTGTGCTGTCCCCAGCTTACCAACTATACCATGTTCTTCTTTGGAAACTGTGTGTGTGTGTGTGTGTGTGTGTGTGCATGTATTCTTGATAGAAAAATAATTCGTGCTCAAAAGCCAGTTGTCTGGGATCTCTTCTGGCTGTGTGACACACCCACATACCCACAAAGATGAACATGAGAGACACTCAGAGGTCATAGCAACATCAGCTGCCAGGTTTTGGCTTTGTTGCAAAGGTGCAACAAACGTGACTCCTAAGCTAACAAGGCCATGTTGTCTTACTGAATTGGGCGTAAGGGGAGAACTCCCTCACCATACCTGAGCTGAATCTAACAGGGGGAAGAAGCAATGTGACACTAAAAATTTTCTGGGCCATGGGAGTGGTGCTGAAGAGAGATGTAAGGAATGATGTGTCAAGGCCCAGGAGAGTTAGACTTCTCGCGCACACCCCTCCCATTGCAACCAGCCACATACATACAGCAGTTTCCATGTACAATTTAGTGAATCAGAATAGCATCAGACAGATAGAACTCTTAGCAGCTTAACAGAAAGTTTAATCGAATCTAGACAGTGTATATCATGTGTTCGGGTAACACAAATTCTGTGCCAATCATGGCTGAATTCCTCATCCTGTTTGGATGGCGCATGTTAAGCAAATTTGCACATTCTACTCTTACCAGTCATAGTAAAGTGTTATAAAGGGAACTGGAGCTTTGCTTCCAGCTTAATCGTTCTCAGCAACCCTTCTGCCCTTTCTGATTATCACCAGGTTTGTTCATTTGTCTTTTTAAAGAAAGCTGTGTCTTTTGGGATAAAAACTGAATTCTGTGCCTGACAATAAGATTCAGGGTTCTTATGGCACTTGTGTAGAAGGAGAAATACATATATTACCCAACTTTATATCCGCCTTCTGTGCCTGATAGTTTCTATAGATTTGTTGAACACCTAGGCCATATTCACACCATACATTTAAAGCAGTATGATAATATTTAAACAGTCATGGCTTCTCCCAAAGAATCCTGGGAGCTGTAGTTTCGTAAAGGTTCAGAGAATTGTTATGAGCCCCCTATTACCCTTCCAGAGCTACAATTCCAAGAATTTCCTGTGAACAGAGATTGATTGTTAAACCAAGCTTGAATTATTCTTTTATCAGCTTCTGAAGGCTGTACGTATTAGTGACAGTATATACTGTGAAGTTGGTCAAACTGCAGTTATGTCCCTTTGTTTCTTTCCTTTTTTTAAAAAAAAGGGAAAAAAACTAAAACTTCAAAAATAGCAATATTTGGCCTGTTGTTCCAAATTAGTTAAGGAGTCTTTTTGTGATGACACTTGATAGGCTGTGACTCTGTTTTTGTACGTAAAGAAACATGTAATGGAAGTTACCGAAAAGGAAGGGTTAGTTTGCCAGATCTGTGTAATGACTAGCAGTGGTATAATCTGCTGTCTGTTGCCTTCTGTTCAGTTCTAGAAGCAGTATAGAATTTCTGCATTCTA
Organism: Podarcis filfolensis; assembly: GCF_964270895.1. Taxonomy (NCBI): domain Eukaryota; kingdom Metazoa; phylum Chordata; class Lepidosauria; order Squamata; family Lacertidae; genus Podarcis; species Podarcis filfolensis. Next base: position 51,034,061 of record NC_139603.1, read on the forward strand.
ATTGGGTCAAAAAGAAGTTACCACTCATGCATGTAGCCAACACAGCCACGTTTGCAAATACAATCTGTAACCCAGCCTGCAAATATTGAAAACATTGATGACTAAATCAATACCCCAGAGGAAATAAAGCACATTATGCTATCAAAGGAAATACTGGACCACTTTCAGAAAGATGCCCCCCAAAAAGTATATTTAATGCTGACAGCTCTGGTTAGGGTCCTTTGCAGTGACAACTGATGACTTTTGGAACATTTTTAAAATAGTTGCTTCCTTCTCCACACCAGTAATTGTCCAGTACTAACAAAGGAAAGAGTACCTTTTAATCATGTGCAGAGTTCTGTGGTTTTCCTACTCTGAAACGTCAGCTGTTCTCTGCACCATTGGTGTGGTACCTCTAGTTTTCCAGATGTTGCTTGCCTCCAGGTCTCATGAACCCTGGCCATTGCCCATCCAGCTGGGGCTGATGGGAGTTAGGGTCCAACAGCATCTGGAGGATGAGACGTTCCGGTCTCCACAATAATGATAAGGGTAATGGCTTCCATTTGTGGAAAAGACTTCCAGCATTGAGCCCTGTGCTCTCTCAGCTAGAGATTTAATCCACCCTTATGCCATAAATCCTAAATCAAGTACCTTAAGAACAAATAACCTCTATTGCCCAAAACAACAACAACAAATCCATTAACGCTTTTAAAACATTTACTGAACAACTTCTGAAGCATTTAGTTTCAGTCTCCCTGAATCCTACTCTGGCCTTATTATGAACCAGAGAATATGGTTTAAAACAAATTCTGGCTGATTTGAAAACAAGTCAACTTCAACCCATGGGTTATGAAGCTGGTTTGTTCAACCAGAATTTGTTTACAGATCTCTGGTTTGTAAGTGAAGACAAACTAAGATGCATGGAAAGTGAAACTAAATGCAGCAGATGTCCAGGTCCTTTTGGCCATGTAGGAGAAGGAGTGTTCAGTGTGACATACATGAGCCTAAACTAGATATTGACAGCACAAAACATGTTAGTATTATACGTGAGAACACAGTCATTGTTACTTACCTCTCCTAACAAAAATAGCATATTGAGGAGGGTGTGCCTGAAGCAAACATTTGGTTTGTGCAGTTCCTGGTATGGGCTCATTTTTGTGGTTCATAAAAGGTTAGTTTCCAAAGCAGTTATCTTCTAATTGTTATTCTTCTTCTGATTCTCTTGCTTATGGCTTTTAATACTAGCTAGGGTTATTGCTACATGCCTCTTGAGGGCATATCTTCCAGATCCCACAACGTGGATTAGTATTCTCTTAACATGTTGTTCCTTTTCACTGTTTCATGTGATGACAGGTTCTACTTCCAAATCAGATTTGAGGAGTGTTCTACATTTTGTGTAAACTAACCAGAAAGGTTCTGTAGGCAGACATCTGCCTTAAAGAAACATTATACTTTGAATTGGGAAGTGTGTGAGAGAGAGATTGTGTGTGTGTGTTAATAAGTCAACTGCCTGCAGTTCTCCTTTCTCTCTTCTCCCCATCTTCAGTATTTGTATGGAAGATTATCATGAAATTGGGTTCCTGAATAGAAAGGACAAAACAGATGCCAGGGAGAGGGAGAAACACAAGTATCTGTCATTGGCAACAAAGCTAGCCGAATAATAAGGGACAAGGAATGATGGCCTGTGAACACTAATTGAATAGTGCTGATAATGTGCAAGTAGTCTGTGCTGCAGTTGTATACATTCAACTTGGCAGGTGCAAACAAATGTACAAGTTGTTCCAATAGCCATGCACACACATTTTGTGTTGTAAATACCTGTAAGCAGTGAATTAGGACAAAAAAAGATTTGTGTATATATTTAGCAAAAGCTCCACTCATCTCAAGGGACGCGGGTGGCGCTGTGGGTTAAACCACAGAGCCTAGGACTTGCCTCAGCAGGTCGGCGGTTCGAATCCCCACGATGGGGTGAGCTCCCGTTGCTTGGTCCCTGCTCCTGCCAACCTAGCAGTTCGAAAGCACATCAAAGTGCAAGTAGATAAATAGGTACCGCTGTGGCGGGAAGGTAAACGGCATTTCCGTGCACTGCTCTGGTTTGCCAGAAGCGGCTTAGTCATGCTGGCCACATGACCTGGAAATTATACACCGGCTCCCTAGGCCAGTAAAGCGAGATGAGCACCGCAACCCCAGAGTCGGTCACAACTGGACCTAATGGTCAGGGGTCCCTTTACCTTTACCTTTACCTTTACTTTTACCTTTACCTTTACCTTTACCACTCATCTCAGTGGAACTTCGTGTAATGGTGTAAAGGATTTCAATGCTGGCTGGTAGGACTTGCACCAGTCTGAGGAAGTCTGAATGAGAACTTTGATCCTCATCTATATGTATGCAAGCTGAAAGCATCTGCCACCATCATTATTGCTTGTTTCTGTTGTTTCTGTTTATTTCTATATCTTTTGGCAGCTCACAAAGGGTAACACATAAATACAAAATTCAAGTTAAAAAAAAAAACCCACAGCAACTTAGAAAAAAAATTAATATAGCAAAATGTTATAGTTAAGAAACTACAACTAAAAGTCGAATACATTCATATTCCTGACGAAAGGCAAAGGGCAGCCCCCCCCCCAAAAAAAGAAAAAGATGTTGAGAGGGAGCAGGAATAAATCCTTAGGGAGCAGCTCCTTCTTATAAGGATCTCCAGCCAATGGGTTGAGGTGGGACAGTTGGAAAACTTTGACCTTTGATGGTCTAGCACGTTCTCCCCACTGCAGCTCATCATCTTGAGAACTCAAAAACAGAAACCTAGCAGAACCTTTCTGCCTCTTCAACGGAGATCCTTCTCCAGTTTGGTGTCTTTGCCTCCCAGCTCCTTTTCATCCTTGCCTTATGCTCAGTACTCCTTGTCCTGGTTTCCTAACAATGGAAGTGGCTTCTTGGAATTGATGGCCACGGACTAGAATTTGTGAACTGTGATCAAATTTACACTTGTTGCTATTCATGCCATCCTGTAAACCAGGCATGGGGAAACTGTGGCCTTTGGGCCAAATTAGACCTAGTAGGGGGTCCTGGCTCGGCCCATGCTACTGCTTTTCCCCAAATCACGTCCACACCTGACATCATAGGATGGGGCAGGTCAAAATGTGACTGCAGAGGAACCACCAGGAAGCTTGAGATGCACTCCCAATTGTGCCTTGGCAAGCAGGGCTGGCTGCCAAGAACCACTGGGATCAGCTGCCCTGTCACAATGGCTCAGGGGGGGAGCTCAGGCTCTGCCTGCCTGCTAGATCCTCTTCCCACCCCTGCTGTAAACAAAACACAACCTAAGAGCATTAGTCTGATCCAGCAGCGCTCTTCTAAAGTCTCATCTAGTCCAGCAGTCTATCCTCACAGGGGCTGACCAGATGCTTATGGGAAGCTCACAAGCAGGATGAGTACAATAGCACCCTCTCCCTCATGAGTCCCAACATCTAGGATTCAGAGGCATACAATCTTGCATCCTCTTTGCTATTTGCAGATTCCTGTGCCTCTATTTTATGCATGATTTAGAAGAACGTGTCATACAAAATCAATGGAACCTAAATCCAATGGATGTGTCAAAGAACGTAGAGTTGGAAGGGACCACTGAGGGTCATCTAGTCCAGCCCCCTGCAGTGAAGGAATCTCAACATGTGGTTCCCCATCCAGTTTGCCCTTATCTGTTAATGATGCTGATTTAACTAGAAAACCTTCTTAAAAGATTTGCCCAGTGTATGAAAATAACCCTGCATTTTGCATGTATTCAGTACCAAGATAAGATACGGATTTTATGCATGCACAATATTTCGCACTGGTTGATGATCTCCAGCGGGCTAGGGACAAAGGTGAGAGCTGTTTCCTAGTTCTGCTGGATCTCTCAGCGGCGTTTGATACCATCGACCATAACATCCTTCTGGACTGTCTTCAGGGGCTGGGAGCTGGAGGCACTGTCATACAGTGGTTCCGCTCCTTCCTCCTGGGCCGTGTTCAGAAAGTGGTGGTGGGGGATGAGTGTTCAGACCCCTGGGCTCTCACTTGTGGGGTGCCTCAGGGTTCTGTCCTCTCCCCCATGCTTTTCAACATTAACATGCAGCCGCTGGGAGAGATCATCAGGAGGTTTGGGCTGGGTGTTCATCAGTATGCGGATGATACCCAGCTCTACCTCTCTTTTAAATCAGAACCAGTGAGGGTGGTGAAGGTCCTGTGTGAGTGTCTGGAAGCGGTTGGAGGATGGATGGCGGCTAACAGATTGAGGTTGAATCCTGACAAGACAGAAGTACTGTTTTTGGGGGACAGGAGGCGGGCAGGTGTGGAGGATTCCCTGGTCCTGAATGGGGTAACTGTGCCCCTGAAGGACCAGTTGCGCAGCCTGGGAGTCATTTTGGACTCACAGCTGTCCATGGAGGCACAGGTCAAATCTGTGTCCAGGGCAGCTGTTTACCAGCTCCATCTGGTACGTAGGCTGAGACCCTATCTGCCTGCGGACTGTCTCGCCAGAGTGGTGCATGCTCTGGTTATCTCCCGCTTGGACTACTGCAATGCACTCTATGTGGGGCTACCTTTGAAGGTGACTCGGAAACTACAACTAATCCAGAATGTGGCAGCTAGACTGGTGACTGGGGGCGGCCGCCGAGACCATATAACACTGGTCTTGAAAGACCTACATTGGCTCCCAGTACGTTTCCGAGCACAATTCAAAGTGTTGGTGCTGACCTTTAAAGCCCTAAACGGCCTCGGTCCAGTATACCTGAAGGAGCATCTCCACCCCCATCATTCTGCCCGGACGCTGAGGTCCAGTGCCGAGGGCCTTCTGGCGGTTCCCTCATTGCGAGAAGCAAAGCTACAGGGAACCAGGCAGAGGGCCTTCTCGGTAGTGGCGCCCGCCCTGTGGAACGCCCTTCCAGCAGATGTCAAAGCGATAAACAACTACCTGACATTCAGAAGACATCTTAAGGCAGCCCTGTTCAGGGAAGTTTTTAACGTGTGATATTTTACGGTATTTTTGGTTTCTATGGAAGCCGCCCAGAGTGGCTGGGGAGGCCCAGCCAGATGGGCGTGGTATAAATAATAAATTATTATTATTATTATTATTCAGCAGCACATTGTAAGCCCGGTTACTTTGTCTTCTGTGAACAAATGTGACTTGCATTGTGATTTGCATTGTGATTAATGACTTGCATTGTGATTAATATGCTGTGTTTTCTTGTTCTTGTTTCAGGTGCAGCTTACTGCCAGTTCATGGATATGTTGTTCCCAGGCTGTATTAGCTTGAAGAAAGTAAAATTTCAAGCAAAGCTGGAACATGAATATATTCATAACTTCAAACTTCTACAAGCATCATTTAAACGAATGAATGTGGATAAGGTAACTATAGAACATGTTATGACATAGTTTTGATAGGATAACTTATAGTCATATTTCAGATATGTGTTTTCTGGCTCACTATATTTCTCAATTTTTATTTCATTGATTTATTCGAACAATTTTTATCCAGCCCTTCAAAACATATGCTCTCTCTGTCTAGCAAATTTCAAAAGAAAAAGTAGTAGTAGCAGCAGAAGCAATAAAGTAATATTACTCTGAGGATATCTTAAGATGAGGCTGCCGTCTAACTCAGCAAAACGGAATAAGATATATGGCACTGGATATTGTTTTGTTAGACAATGTATGGTTTTAAAATTCTTAAATGAATTGGCACTGAAACGCCTCAGTTATCACTTTAAATCACTGTTGTGTCTTGCTTTGTTTTGTGCAGGTTATTCCAGTGGAGAAATTAGTGAAGGGGCGCTTCCAAGACAACTTGGATTTCATACAGTGGTTTAAGAAATTCTTTGATGCTAACTATGATGGGAAAGAATATGATCCAGTGGAGGCCCGGCAAGGCCAAGATGCTATTCCACCGCCTGATCCTGGTGAACAGATCTTTAATTTGCCAAAAAAATCTCATCATGCAAACTCTCCTACAGCAGGTATTACCATTGTTGTAAACTTCTGGTTTTTCTGCAGGTGGATTTTGATAATGGTACATTAATACAATTGTTTTAATACAGAGTATAATTAGAGGGGTAGCTTAAGTTGTAAAGAGGGGACTCTTTTGCACTTCACGTCATCCATGGGCATTGTGTCATAAATATTTTGAAACTGAAGGGGGGGTATGATGCCCCATAGTGATATATGAAATTCCAATTATGATGGTGTATAAAGGGACTGATAGTATTTTATTTTAGGTAAGCATAGTAAATCCAGCCTCGTAGTTCTGCTCTTTGGGATACTTCATTTTTAGCTTTGCTCTTGCCTAGACATTCCCCTAAACCGCGTGATATTGTTGGCATCAAAATATGAGCCCTTATCTCCCCCCATGCACACCTTTAATCTGATTTTAAAAAAAAAACCTATTTCCATTGGTAAAAAGCACTGTACTGATCAGTTAGCACTATGGTAGTGTGCCTATTTTATTTTCTCATTAATTGCTTGCAATTTATTTTGCAAAAAGGACAGAATATCCGCAATGAAGCTCCCAAGTGAAGGATTTTAAATGCTAATATGCTTTATATGATATAAATCTTTTGGCCTTTCTTTTTCCATTCCTTTTAAAAAGCTGTGCTATGATTCACTAGAGTACTAAATTGTAGGTAATAAATCCCTTGGAGTCCTTTTGTACTTAAAGGAGAGCAAATTTCTAGCTAGCGTTCCTGCTGATAGGTATAGGAGGTGTTAAGAAATAGGACGAGTGGCTCCTCTTATTTCTTATTCACGTTTATCCTTACAGGAAACTGCTAGCATAATCTAGTTTTATGGTGATTGGAAAGCTTCCACATCCTAAGTGCTGGCTCAGTAATAGAAAATATATCAATATATGTTTATTTAAAATATGTTTAGATGATATACTGTAGGTAGATAGATAGATAGATGATTGCTAGTTGGGATGTGGGGATTCCATTTAGTGGTTATTTTTTTGTCTCTTATTTGTATTGGTGATACAGTGGCAACAATGGGTAAAACAGCAAATTATGTGAGTCCAAAGCAATACTTTTATACAGGTCAAATGTGTCACTCAGGAACCACAGGCAGAAAGTTGTTTTGGTTTGGTTATGATTTAAGTAAGTGAGCCACATATATCAGTACCTGCTGAAAGGCGAATGTGCATGTCTTGAGTAATCCCTCTAATGTTAGGGTGCCTGTTTACCTTTCTCAGAATCAGGAATGGACTGCCAAAGGGCTCATTTCATGCTGGTGAGGAGGAATAGAAAAACCAGAATAGGTGAAGTGATGGAATAACAAAGGAAGGAAGTCTTCCACTAGTGAGCAGTTGAGATCTTTTGCAGGAGCAACCTCTCCTTCCCCCAAGTAGCCTACTAGGTAAGAAGACTGGGAAGGGAGAGAGAGAAAGAGACAGGGAGACAGAGATGAAAGAGGGTGGCAGAAATTAAGGGGGATAAAAGGGGTAGTCCTACCAACCGCTGTCTGGGGCTCCTGTCCACCACTGGCATGCGGTCCCTGACGGGGGTGGGAGTATTCCACATTTATGCTGTAATGATCACTAAACATTTCTGGAGAGTTCAGTCACCTGTTGTTCGGCATATAGATCTTCCTTTGTGGAGACATTCATTTGAATGCTGTCTGCATAATTTTAAAAAAGATTGGCTGGCTCTCTTGCTTTTCAGACCTTTAATTGGGCCTGATTGTAGAAGGGTATTTGTATTCTGAATAGAAATAAATAGGAGTGATAACTACCTATAATGTACGTATTCTAGACAGTCTTGAAACTGGAACATTATTAAGCCACTGGCTCCGCATCACAAGACGATGTAAATGCATTGGAGTGATAGAGGGTGCCTCTGCAATTTGCACCAGCTTTGCCCTTCCCATTATTCTCCCCCATGCCATATTCCACAATGTTCAAAAGATCCCCCCCACCATTGGGAGCGGCTTTTCTGGGGCACTGGATGTTCCAGTGTGAGGGAGATGGGGGAAAGGCCTGCCTTCATACTTTGTTGCACAGAAGGCTTTATGCAAGCTCTGGTCATGGAAAAAAGGGCAAGAGTGTGGAAACAGAAGCTTGCACATTCTTATGAGTGGTGCTATGCTGGACTCCCAACTCCCAGCAGGGATGGCTTTCATTGGGCACTTAAGCTTTTAATAACACAAAGAGGAAAAACGAAAGGGGTTCCCCAGTTCTTCTGAGAGAGGGCCAGGCAAGGGCTGCGTAATAATAATAAAAAAGCCTTCTTGGCATTAATAAGGCTTTGGGTTATTGTACTCCTGTTAGTAACCACTAGAGGGCATGCAAGGACAAGCAATAGTAAATAAAGCCTTCTTTTTTGACTGGGGAAGGGGAAGGGAGCTACTCCCCCTTGTCCTCTGCTCTTTCTCTCCCCAAGAGAGGGGCTCTCTTTGAACCTCCACAGCTTCCCTGTCTTTCTCTTTCTCTTGGTTCCCCTTCTGCTTTGAGCAGCTGCTAAAGGATATCTCTGCTACCGGGCAGCCTCAAACTGTTTCTGCTTTTGTGTAGCAAAACAGTGTGTCTAAACTGACCCTTTGGCCTCCAGCACATCATAGTCCTTCCTTTCTGTTCTAGCTGCAAGCGTTGGCTTGCTGAGATGAGGGGTGTGTTGGCTTAAGGAAGGGGGCAGCTTGATGCGAGGGAGACCACTAGTGTGGCACGCAAGTTCTTGCAGTACTCCATTGCTTTTCCCTTAGTTAAACTAATTAGAACAGGGGTCAGCAAACGTTTTCAGCAGGGGGCTGGTCCACTGTCCCTCAGACCTTGTGGGGGGCCAGACTATATTCTGAAAGGGGAAAAAATGAACCAATTCCTATGCCCCACAAATAACCCAGAGATACATTTTAAATAAAAGGACACATTCTACTCATGTAAAAACACACTGATTCCTGGACCATCCGTGGGCTGGATTGAGAAGGTGATTGGGCCACATCTGGCCCCCCAGGCCTTAGGTTGCCTACCCCTGAATTAGAAGTTATGACTAATCATTTGGTAACCATGTAATCGAGTGGGTACTAGAACACTACCAGGCAGTTGTTATTGTGCTGCAGTCACTTGAAGAGGCAGAAAAATACCATCCTTGCCATTATTTAGTTGTTAACAGCTTTAGAGCAACCTCCGAGAGAGGTGTGTCTGGCTCAATAGCAGTCCAGTTCAGTGGGGTGGAGCCTTCTTCCTGACAGGGGTGTTGCATTTTACCTGGATAGGGCGGGGCAGAACAGTGGTGAGGTTGGTGCTGCGCAAGTGCACCAACAAAGCCAATCAGGTGCTCTGGTTGGTGTGTCGTCGTCATTCCCCCCATATGTTGGGAGGGTGAGCCACCTCCACCACACAGGCCCATCCTGGCCTGGCTCCTTTGATGCTTTCTTTTCAAAGACAGTTTTATCCCAGAGAGCCTTTGTGGAATACTGCTCTTAACTAGGGCTTGGTGGCTGCTGCAACAGCAGCTCCTCCTCCTCAAACGATTTGATCTAAGCTTTTGGTTTTTTTAAAGTGAGCTTGTATTCTATGGCTTTCTGGACTGGGAGTTATAATATGTGTTCTGCTTTAATAATTATGAGTTGAAGTGTTGCATGATTATCTTCCAAGCGGTACTGGTTGGGAATATTTACATCCCCAGGGATGTCTGATAATTCTCTTGCATATATGCACAATGCACACACAATATAAGCTGATTTGGCTGTGACCTTTCGCTCAGCGTGATAGCGGTGTTAGTAAAGGCAAATCCCACTTGAGTAAGGAATAAAGAGTGCCCATTTTAATCAAGGGTAACACCAGGGTTGCATGTGACAAACTATACATACTTTGAAAAACAAACCTGAGGGTGTTCCAGTTCTTTAATATTGTTATCAGCAGAAGTAGTGAGGTGTTAAAACCAATCATGATGCACAAATGTTAATCTCATAGTTGCTTCTGATAGGAAATTTGTAAAGTGGTATGGCTCAGTCATAAAAGATGCATTTCAGAGCATGCTTCCCTGGCTTTTACCCAAATCTCAGTCCTTTTATTCTTACTACGGCCATTTATTTTAAAGAGATAAGGCGTGTTTGAAACACACACAGGCTATTTGTAATCGAGGCAGAAATATGTTGTGGCAAAATAAGGGGGGGACCCTCAAACTTTACTTTGAAAAGCATTACTGTATGTGTATTCAACAAACTTCACTTTAGCTTCCCAATTTTCCACAGACTGGTTTCAAAAGTAAACCCCTCCCCCCAGCAAGACTATAACAAGATGGAATTATTATCAGTATCTTAATAAGAAACTTTTGGTGCCCCATGGAGTCTAGCATCTGTTTCTTTCTTTTTTTTCTGGAAATAGAATGCATTTTAAAAAGCAAGTTATTTCATATATGAAGTATGTTGTGTTTGTTAAAATAGAACTGTGAGACTAAATATGAGAAATACGAACTTCACCCACTTAAATGAATGAAGAATGGCAGAAAATCTCTTGTGCCTTAAGAGGGCAACTGTTCTAGCAAGTCATTGCAGGTCAGGGATAATGCAGCTTGGAAATTGTAGCATAAATAGTTCCTTAGGACTAATCTCTTGACCACCCTGATGTTGTCTTGCCTCTTACTTGGAAAGTAGAGTTGACTTACTACAGAGTTGGTGACCTGTGGATGCTACTGGATAATGTTATTGCTCTCAGGATTGCCTGCACTGTTGTGAGTTCAGACAAAATGGTAATACAAGAAATTATTTAATATACTACAAAACATTACTAAAGGTTCCCCCACCACCACAAAAGAAAGGAATTAAAGCTACAAACAGGATCTGGTTGTATGGAGTTGTATAACAAAAAATCATGATGCATATATGTGAGCACCCATAATTAAAAATGCAACATGCAACAGTACACCACTTAGAAATGAGTGTATTATATTATTATTATTATTATTATTATTATTATTATTATTATTATTATTATTATTCCCCATCCATTTGGCTGGGTTTCCCCAGCCACTCTGGGTGGCTCAAAGCATATATCAAAACATACAAAAACATCAAACATTAAAAACATCCTGATACAGGGCTGCCTCAGATGTCTTCTAAAAGTCAGATAGTTATTTATTCCCTTGACGTATGAAGGGAGGGCGTGACTACCAAGAAGGCCCTCTTCCTGTAGTTAAGCTGTTTATAAATGGTTCAAACAAATAAATCTGTTTTGGGCCACAAAATAATAAGGATGCCCTCAGTTTGCTTTGAACTGCATAGGGAATTATATGGCTCAAACTATTTCATTGTAAGAACATAAGTGATGGATCACACCAAAAGCTCCATCTAGTCCAGCATTCTGTTTCCTACAGTCGCCACCTAGACGCCTCTGGAAAACGCTCAGGCAGGGCCTGAGGGCAATAGACCCTTCCCACAGTTTCTTGCCACTGGTATGGAGTGTCAGAGTGCCTCTGAATCTTGAGCTTCCGTGTGGCCTTCCTGATTAGACTCCAGTAATGACTTTGCCTTCCAAGAGTCTAATCCTCTCTGATGGGAGCTAGTGGACATTACTGTATCTTGTGGCAGTGAGTTCCATCTGTTGCGGAATTATTTCCTTTTGTCTGTCTTCATTCTCCCACTGATCATTTTCTTTTGATGACCCTGAGGGTATAGTATGATGGCAGAGGAAGAAAGGCATCATTTTAGAGACCTCTGTCATGCATCCTCTTAAATTTCCTTTTCTAAAAATAAAAAGCCCCCTATGCAGAACTCTTTCCTTGTAGGGAAGTTGCTCCCACCCCCTGATCATTTTGTTGTCTCTTCATTTTTAAGCTGGAGATGCCAGGGATTGAGCCCACACCTTCCGCATACAGAGTGTGGGCCCTACTACCGATCCTGATGAAAATATAAACCTCAAGCTTTTTAAAAGAGCCCATGTCTTGCATCAGCTTAGTGCCCTTGTAAATAAGATTAAACTGTTTTTGTTTCCCCCCTAATAATTTCCATAAACTTTGCAGAGGTACAAGATGAAAACTATTGGAGATTAAAAACTATGGTTTTGTGAAAGTCAGGTATAAGTTTACACCAACAAATCCTAATTCAGCACCAAAACAGCACTAAATTCATGGTTATATAAATAGTGAACAATGCAAATTCTATGCTGTTTTCTTGCGGGGGGGGGGTTAAAGTTTTACATAAGAATTGCCCAGAGGTGTGTGATGGCTAAAAAGAGGAAAGTGACTGAATATTAGTAAGTACCGTAGTCCTGCCAGAGCAACCTATCTAATTGCTGGAGCCTTTAACAGACCCCACTTTGATTTGCAAATGTATCTATCTAACTATGGGAGGCTAGCAGCGATCGTGGGTGTCTAGCATTCCTTTCATAAGAAAAACATTGGTTTATGTTCTTATCTGAAGGTGGAAATATATTGAGAGATTGGTATATGTGGCATTGACTATCAGCACAAAAACAACCATGTCAGACAGCACAAAAGTGCATGACATCACAAACCAAGCAACAACAAAGCTCCTCCAATGTACCAGCACATAAGACCAGCTAAATATAAAACATAACAAAGGATTATGAGTACAATATGCGTGGTTCCTCTGAGCGCCTATGCATAGAGCATTTTGTTCATGTACTCTTTGCTTGTAGGGATGCCCTTTGCTCTGCTAGTCATCCTAGTTTTGTTTATAAGCAATATAGTTTGTCTCATTCTAGCATTTGCATTTATTGTTGTGGGGTGTTTGCACCCGATCAGGATTCCTGGTTGCAACTTTGTTTATTTTTGTGTAGACAGATCTATTAATATTTATTGGAGTGCAATTTTAAAACAATAGTTTTCATCTGAATACTCACGATTCTGCCGTTAGATATGTGTGGATAAGTCTGATATCCCTCAGCATTTGCACTTACTTAACAAACTTAAGAATCCCATTTCTATCCCATTGTTAGTATTCAAATAAGTTAAGTAAGAGCAAACATTCCTAGATATATTTTATATTTTGCTGCTTGAAACATTGACCCTTAGGCCAGTTGCTTTAATGGCTATCACCTCCTTTGGTTCCTTAATTAGATTTTACTAGAACTTTTCACATTTCTTACTACAGTTCCCTTGCAGTTTGGCATTCTTAATGGAGTCAACAGTGTGTGTGTGTGTGTGTGTGTGTGTGTGTGTGTGTGTGTGTGTGTGTGTTTAGCCTGAAGTGACATTTATACATTCCTTCATTAACATCTAAGGAAAAGTGCTGAATATATGGAGGGGATATATTTTTTTTTATGTACTAATTGGGAATACATTAATTATATAGTAGCTTTAGGACTCCAGCATGGTATTCAATAACACAGAACAAAACAGTTTAGCCAAAGAAAGATCATCAAGATTCAGGAGAAAATCTGGTCCTTTCTTTTGACATAATATTGCATATGGTATGCAATTTAAAACTGTGTTAATGGCATGCTTAATCCACATAGCGCTTACAATGGACTGTACAGACCGCAGATAACAAGCAAAGTTCAGGCATTCAAGCTCTTGTGACTGTAATTATGCAAGGCAGAAGAGTGGGATCACCCTGTATGTTGCACTTCACATTAAGCCCAACCATGACTTAGCATGAATGTCTAAGCATGAATGCTCCTTGAGGTGAAATAATGGCTGCTGATTTCCCCTGGTTCTCATTCTGCTTTTGCACTGCCATGAACTAAGCCATGGTTTTTCTTGCTCTAGGCAAACCATGAGCTGTCAGCCCAAGAAGAAACCTAGATTATAGCTCATAGTTTGTCCTGGAGCAAGACAAACCATGAGCCCGGGTTTGGATAACACGCTAAGCCCAAACCATGGCTTAGTTCAGAGCAGCACAGCAGCAGGAAGACATGGTGAAGAGGCTCCACAGTAGCAGTGTCTTCTCTGGGAGCTCATACATTCACATTAAGCCATAGTTTGTCTTACCATTATGTGCAAAACAGCTTTTGCCATTGGTTAAACTAAAGTAATACTAATTTTTAAATTAGCGTTCTACTCAAATTTTGGCAAAAGCCATGCTTAAATCAATTATTGGAAATCTCTCCAAATAAGATATATATATCTGGGCAGTCTGATCTATAGAAGGTATGAAGCCATAGGAATTCAGGCAACATGAATGAGTTCTATTTGGGATTTTTATTATTACTCTAATAATTTGTTTTTGCAGCAAGAAAAAATAGATGCTGCAGGGGAAAATCTCTTTAATCTTAATGAAAGTGAAGTAATTATGCTTTTAGGACATGTAATAATATAATGACAGTGAGTTTTGTAGTATGCTTGAAACTTGTTATATCCAGTTTATGTATCGCTTTAGGGCAAAAAATAAATTGCTGCTTACGAAAAGAGTGTGGAACTGTTGGGAACATCATTTGTGATGTGAACAAAATTATAAGGAAAGGTTCATGCATCTGAATGAGTCAAAAGTTGGAAGTGGCTAATGATCTGACATACAGGTCAAATAATATTTTGAGGAAATGGTTTTATTGACAGGTGTAATAAGGAGGTAGGTGTTTGCCATATGTGAAAAACAGACTGGTAAGAACTAACCTTGGCTACCATTTATTGTAAGTGAGGAAAGAGTTTAACCATGAGACTTGGTTCAGAAAATACAGTAAGCCAAACGCTAACACAGGTTTGCCATTTGTGCAGAAGAGCCAGTATTACTATTATCATTTAAAACCCACATAAATAGTAAATACAGGCTCATATGGGGAAATATTTTTATGAGGATGACATCTTGTGGATACTGCAGAAAACTTGCATGTGTGAACTGCATTGAGCCCATCACAGAGATGGCCCAAATCTTTCTTTCTTTCTTTCTTTCTTTCTTTCTTTCTTTCTTTCTTTCTTTCTTTTAAAATCAAAATTCTAAGATTAAAGAAAAGGTTTGTGTTTAAGAGGCACCCAATGTAAATGTACCAGGAAGGTTTTTTCGGGTTTTTTCTCAATTGTTTTCAATTGTGCAGCATTGTGTTGGTCTGCTGAATCATATGTACATATTCAAAACATACATGAAGGAATTACATTGTTTTCTCAATTATAAAGTTAAATAAACTGAATGTTTGATGGCTGCTAGAAAACATACCACTTTGAACAATTTGGGCAATTCTGTCAAGTACATTAAACATTTTCCATTTGAAATGGTAAACATTGAATGAAAATCAATTCTGCAGTGAAGGCCACAAGTACCATTTCCAAAACATCTTAATGTGTTTTTATTTTCCCCAGGTGCTGCCAAATCCAGTCCTGCTTCAAAACCAGGCTCTACACCGTCTCGTCCATCATCAGCAAAAAAGACACCACCAAGCAGCTCAGCATCCAAATCTGATAAAGATTTGGAGACACAAGTCATACAGCTCAGCGAACAGGTAACGTGCTTAGGCCACCAAATGGGAAGCTACCATTTGCCTGAGTGTTTTAGTGAGATTTTCTAGGTTTCCAAACAAGGTGATGACAGTGTGCCTTTCCTGATAGCTTTGTGCTGCTAAATGAGTTCTAATAGCATCAAACTTGGCAAGTGCAGCAACATTGTCCAGCTCTAGCCCAGCTGTCACAGAAAAATGCCTTAATGAGAAAAGGGAAACAATATGTCTTGCTTCTTTCCTTCCTTACTCACATTTATGTCCAAGTTGACCCTCTAGAAGTTCATATTTCCTTGCCTGGAATATCAGTTGTGAAAAGAAATACTTACAAGTGCATTTAGCACTAGCTTAAACACTGTCTTAAATGGTTCTTGAGGGTACAGGTGATTAATTGGGAGATAGACACTTGTTTTTCAGAGTGTAAGAGAATAAATTCAATTCTATTTGTGTTTATGGTATGTAGGTATGCAGTGTCCCTAACAATTATGCAGACTGACAAATGCAGCATATCCAGTGTTAAGAACTGCTGTGTTTTTGCAGGTACATTCATTAAAACTTGCACTTGAAGGTGTGGAGAAGGAAAGGGATTTCTATTTTGGAAAGCTAAGGGAGATCGAGCTTCTCTGTCAAGAACATGGGCAGGAAAATAATGACCTTGTCCAGCGGCTAATGGAAGTTCTGTATGCTTCAGAAGAACACGTAAGTCCAAGGCAATCACTTGCATTTTTCATTACATGAGGAATGTAGAAATGTGAGCCACTCATGAGTCGACTGCCGCATTTCCCTGTCCACTTTTTATGTGCCTGCCTGCCATCGCTGGGTAAGCCTTGTATGGGGCGGGGAAGTACTCATGAGTCACTAGATATACTCTGGACTTATACATGTCATCAGAGGGGTACCGTGTTCATGGAAATCGATAACTGAGTGTGTTCATACCTGTGCAGTGCAGCAGTTTATCCATCCTTCAGCAAGCACAAGTATGTTCCAGAATAATTAGCAGTAAAGTGACCAGGAAAATACTGGAGAGGTGTCAACATCTTGTGCTACTATTACAGAGATGACTCCTTTCCAGGAACATTCTGGGTATATTCCAAACACTTTAACTGTAAGCTTCTGCTTTATACCTTAATTCCTTCAATCTGCTGTGGAAGTGGATTCATTGATTCCGATGATCCTTAAAACAGTAGCACATCTAGTTAAAGAAGACAGCTTCGTTTAGCTATGTTAAGCAAGTAAAGCAGCATTTTGCCGTGTCCCTCTTTCCGTGCAGTCTACCTCCTGCTCTTAACTGCGTGTGTGACCATGTCTGGAGATGATAAGCAGATTGCATTCACAAGTCATGAAAATGTACAGGTGCAGCTTGAGACAGAGCAGTTCTCGAAGCCTCTTTTGGCTAGCGAGTATAATGT
Source organism: Podarcis filfolensis (assembly GCF_964270895.1). NCBI lineage: Eukaryota > Metazoa > Chordata > Lepidosauria > Squamata > Lacertidae > Podarcis > Podarcis filfolensis. Next base: position 51,050,789 of record NC_139603.1, read on the forward strand.
AAATGTGATTAACAGATAGATGGTTAGATGTCTAGTACACAAAAGGGCACAGCACCCATGTGTGAAGACTTTCTATAGATTCAGCAGAGCTCTGTGTTTCTGCCTCACCCAGCAAATCTTCCTGCCTGTGTACAGGCCTCCATTTGTCCTGTTGGTCTTCTGTGAGTTCCTTTCATATCCATAACAGCTTGCGTTGAGTGGAAGCTGGATGGAAGGGAAGATCTGATTGGGATAAGAGAGCTGTGCCCAGACCTAGGAGCCTTCTGCATGTGTATTGGCAGAGGAATGGTGCATCCAGTGCCAGACTTACCGTATTTTTCGCTCTATAACACGCACCAGACCATAACACGCACGTAGTTTTTAGAGGAGGAAAACAAGAAAAAAATATTCTAAACGAAACAGTGGATGTATGATTTTTGTGGTTCATGCTGTGGCCACAGACATGTGATCTGACAGTGAGTTTGGGGTAGCCCAATGCAAAAATCCTGAGGATCCATGTGGATCCATGCTAAAGTCGCCCTAAAGTCGCAGGGGCGCTGGGGGTGTGAACGGGAAGCAAGAGAAGGAGAACAATCCCTCACACACAGACACACATAGTATCAATCCTAAAGTCGCAGGAGAGCGCAGGGGCGCTGGGAGAGTGAACGGAAGCAAGAGAAGGAGAAGGAGCCCTCTCACACACACAGAGTGTCAATCCTAAAGTCGGAGGGAGAGCGCAGGGGCGCTGGGAGAGTGAACGGGAAGCAGGAGGAGGAGAACGATAGCTCAAGCACACACACACACAGCCCCTACAGTGGCTAATCCAAAATCAGACAGCAAAAAACTGCAGGCAGGGACAGAGAGCATGGGGTTGTTTTAAAGCAGCCAACCCCGCTCTGCTTCTCTCCCTCCTCCTGGCTAGGCTGGCTGAAAAGCTTTGCTGCTACTTAGCAGCTCAGTGGGGAGGAGAGAGGGACATAGAGCACGGGGTTGTTTTAAAGCAGCCAAACCCGCTCTGCTTCTCTCCCTCCTCCCCGGCTCGGCTCGCTGACAGGAGCCGCTTACACCCGCTTTGCAGTTTCAAAGCGAGCCACGGACTGCTCACAACTGCAGCAGATTCCCCTGCCATCCATAGGCATTCGCTCCATAACACGCACAGACATTTCCCCTTACTTTCTAGGAGGAAAAAACTGTGTGTTATGGAGCGAAAATTACGGTACGTATCAGCTAAACAAGCTATAGCTTAGGGCCCCACTCTCTTGGGGGCCCTAAAAAATTTTAAAGGGAAAAAAACTGGATGTACATTTCCAAAATATAAGATAAAAAACAAATAAAATAAAACCTACATACAGCAATAGTGTTTTGTGTTGTGGGCCCCACAATGATGGGCCCCACAAATTGTTATTTGCACATTTGTTGTGTGCAAATGGCTTTAGATACCTATTAGGTCCATAAATTACCATATAGCATTTATTCAACACAAGACACAGCGACAATTTGTTGTTGACAAAGGACAGCTGGACATATAAAGGGCCCCATTACCTTCAGTAGCTTAGGGCCTCATCAAATCTAAATCCGGCTATGTGCATCCTGTAATATTACTACTTGTGTTTTACTTGAGTTCCAGAGCAAGGTTCACCCATGTGCACCACAACCCAGGTTCTTCTTTATTGAAACCTGTGTAAAACTATCTCAGGCATAGGCAAACTCAGCCCTCCAGATGTTTTGGGACTACAACTCCCACCATCCCTAGCTAACAGGACAGTGGTCATGGATGATGGGAATTGTAGTCCCAAAACATCTGGAGGGCCAAGTTTGCCTATGCCTGAACTATCTTTACCCTAGTGAGGGGCAGTACAAAGGTGTTCTTTAACTTTGCATATTCTTCTCCTAGTTGCAAGCATGCCAGTCTTTGAGCTAAATATCCAAATGCAAATGGTCTGAAATGCCACAAGCAGGAAGTGGATTTTTCGTTGGATAAAGTGCTTTAAATCTTTTACAAGGATATAATTTTGTCTCTGTATACAACCCTCAGTTCTCTTAAGCTTCAAAAACAAGTGCTGCCAATTTGGAAAAATGCATTCACTTAAATGAAAGTGGTCCATTGTGTGTATGTGTTGGTGGTGGCAGTTGTTTAAATAGCATCTCATCCCTATTCATATTCTGCAGATGTACCACTTCAATGAAAAAACATTATCAATTATTTTTTCTTTTTAAAAACACACTTCTGTTTCATCTATCTGGATTGGAGAAAAGGTTATTGCATAATGAATGAGCACAATCTTTGCATGCAGAAGGATCTGGTTTAATCCACAACATCTCCATCTATATGAAGTTGTTTGTTACCCCTCTGGGCTGTTCCTGTAGTGCTATTTAAAAAAAGAAGCTGATCATCTTTTTTGATGGTTGTGTGATCTGGCCTTTCTCAGATAGTGCAACCAGTAGGGGGGTGCCATATGAGCAATCAGATTTGTTATTTGAGTTTGCAACAAAGCCCATTCAAGGTGTGGGGCAGGTAGGATTTGAATGTTGGTGTTTTATAAAGGGCAACACATTAACTTGCATTTAATGAAATAAAGGTGTAGATTTCTTGTTCAGCCACTGTGCCTCAGCACTGTAACCTTCTCCACAGCTACATATTTGGATTTTAAAGGCTATTGAAACTTTAGAAATTATCTTCTTTCCCATACATAGTCCTGGGGTCTGCATTAAATCAATAATTGAATGGTGCTGATATTTTCTGGTTTTAATAATCCTTTGGTTCATTTAAATATACATTAATATCCACCATTTTTAGCAGACAAGGCGGGGTGGTAAATCTCATTTTGGTATTTTCAGTATCTTGTTGACTTGGCTAAGGTTTCACACACACTCATTCAATGGTTGTAATTTTTTCCCCTATGTTAAACACACAGGAGAGCCACACAGATGAACATGAAGCTGAGGACCAGGTTCATGAACAGCCCCAGCAGCAGGAAGAATACTGAAAAAGCCTGGCACATTTGCTACTTTTTAATTTTGTGTGGGAACTTATCTTCTGAAGAATGGAACGTGTGTGGCCTCAGACTTGAAACCAATCACTCTCAGTCTGCCATTAACATAAATGTACCATAGTGAGTGTCAGCCAGCAGCTGCATTCTGTACCCATCCTTTGCCAACATGTGTTTGCAGAAGTCTCCTTTCAGGATATGCACCTGAGAAGGTCTCCGGGCTCTGTCCCCATTTTCTACCAATGCAACTTCAAATATTTGGCTGCTTGAGATTTGTTCAGCTTTTAAAAATATATATATATATAAAATATATATTTATTTTTTTCCTTTTGTCTTAAGTATGATACATTTGTAATTTGTTCAAAACTATTTATATGGGCATCTCTTATGACAAAAAGTACTGTTCCGTTCAATTTCTCCAATTTCGTGGTAATTTTGGCCTTTAATAGGGCATAAATTTGGTCAGACTGTGCAAAGGAGAGGAAACTATTGAAACCACACTCAAATTATACTGGTCCCCGTCTTTTATCACAACACACAAGTGAGCAACTTTTTCCTTTTTTTTATTTTAAAAAAGCAGAACTGTAACCCTCCTGATGTTGTACACCAAAGCATGTTAGAAATCTACACAGTATATGTTTTATTTCGGAATATGCATACATGCCTGCCTAATTCTTACACTGAGAGCTCTGTGACACTTTCCTTGCTACTGTAAATGTTCTTTCCCCCCAATTCCATATTCAGTGTCTTGTTGGTTCAAGCATTCGTGAAACTTTCACCACTGTAGCTGCACCTGCAGATTTCACTTGGCTACAAACTTCCACTGTTGGAAATGGCAATTATGTGAATCAACCACTTTCCTCTTACTTGTGTGTACATGAAATTGGGGGGAAATATTTTTTTTAATTGTAGGATTGGACATGCCAAAACATTTACCAGCACAATCGTACATGGTTTTTCCTCTGAAGTCTTTATAGTCTTCTTTGAAATGTATTGTTCATTGAGCACCTCTTTTCCATACAGATGCTAGTGCCACTTTTCAGGCTTAGCCTGGGAAGTAAAGATACATTACCCCGAGACGCAAAACAGGAATGGTTCTGTGGTCTGCAACTCCTGAAAGCATTGGCAGAATGCAGGAACAAAGTGTTACTTTACAGAATTGTTTCATTGCCACAGGTTTTAATATTACCTTTATTTATCTTGCAGTTAGATGGTGACATTTTGTAGTAGAAAAATAGCAAACCATGTATTAAAACATTCCTTATTTCCTAAACTTAAATTGCACATTTTCTTAGTCCAGTTGTAGGTTTATTTGTTTTTATTTATTTGTGGGGGGGTTTTTCCCTTGCTACTTCATTCCTCATCCTCAGTTTGATATTTGACTGGTTATTTGGCTAGGCAAGTACAGCAACAGAAATCTAATGGAATATCAACCTGCAGGCTACAAATATTGAAGGTGTCCATGTAGCCTTTTGAACTCCAGAAGATGAGCGCCGCACCCCATAGTCGCCTTTGACTGGACTTAACCATCCAGGGTTCATTTACCTTTATCTTTACCTTTTCATTGATTCAAGCAAGAAGCTCTCGCATCTTTAAATTGCTCCTTTTTTGCAGTAAAGTGGCTCATATGTAGTCATTCAGCTCAGGCAGCATGTATAATACGGTTAAACATTCGAAGAAATGTTTGCATCTCCTTAGCTTAACCCCTTTGGCTCAACAGAGCTGTAATCAATCTCTTCATATTGGAAATATTTACACAGCTTGGCCCCCCATCCCTTTCAACTTTATCACCATGAAAATCAATGTGCCCCCCCTTTTAACCCTACCCTTTCTTAATTGTTCAAAGTGATTTGGTTTCACTTAAAGGCTTTATACATAAAACAATAAAAGAACAGTTACTTTCAGAAGGATGTAATATGCTATCATGATGCAGAATAGGGGAAAAAATGCATATTCTGTTTTACAGTGCCCACAATTGTATTATTACTTCTACTCTTGCTGTCTCCCAAGATTCTAGTTTTGCTGTTTCCAAAATGCCCATTGTGATCAAAGGGAAGATTGGGCAGTTCCAAGTTTCCTGAACCAGCCTTTAAGCACCCAGTCATTGTCACAAATGCAGTTGTATCCGTTTCATTTTTCCTCTTGAGCAAATTTTCAGATCACTTCCTTTTGAAGTGCTTTCTGGGCTTTTCTGGGTTTCTTTGTTCCCTGAGAGTTCCCATCAAAGCCTCTTTGCCCCCTAGTCCTGTCACTTAGCTTCTATGTGTGTATGTGTGTGTGAAAGGGAGGGGGGGTGGACTGTGTCTGATTTTCTTCTGTTGTTTTTGTATAATCGACCTGTGGGGCAGTTTCACTCTGCCACTTTTTTGTTAGGAGACAGAAAGTGGCTGGCCTAGGAGGCAGGAGGATAGTCATTTATAATGTACACAAATATATATAGGAGCCTGATCTGCTCAGTTGTGCTGAGGGGAGTGAGAGACTCTGGAAAGGGAAAGAGGACAACCCCCACCGTGGTGAGTAACCCTGTTATTCCGTTATGGTTTTAATATGCATTTGTAATTACTTTTACTAAATAGCACACCATAAAGCTTTGGTTATATATTAAATGTAAACTGAAAGGAATGTAAACATATGTATTGTTAATTATAAATAGATAAGTAAGGACTTAATAGATGCAAAAAGTCTTATTCAGATGTATCAATCATTTTACGTTACCCACCAATTGTCGCATGATAGAGTAGACTTTTTTTGGTCTCTGAATATGTGAATAACTTGACTTGCGTTATCTTTTTACATATTTAATAAAAAAAGTATATGTTACAAGGTGCCTAGCTCAATAGACTTTCATGAGGCTATATGTGTTCTATTTTCTAACAGATAAACCGGTTTCATTCAGGTACTTTGAGTTGGGTTAAAGCCAAGTACTTTTAAAGTAAAAGGCTATTTAATCCATGTACATGTCTTTCTTTGCATCACATTTTGAAACAAAGCAAACGGCAATAAAAATAAATTGCTCCTGAATCTACTGTGAACATATTAAGAAACACAGACTGAGAGATGGAATGCAGTCCAAAGCTCCACAGAAGAAGGCCTAATGCATTTCCAGAACTGCAGGTGCACACAGCAGGAAAATGTGTTGGGACAGTCCATAAGAGGGTAGCAGCTGGGCCAAGTCTTGAACATATGAAAGCCTTGCATGTGTATTGGGCCTTCTGAGAATACAAGGTGCCTCTGTAGCAGAAGAAAATCTTTAGCGCATGCTCACACTAGAGTGTTATATTTTAAACCCTCAATTATAAATTAAAGCCAATACAATATATCACTGTTTTAATGACCTTCTCCAAGATGGCCTTGATTTTGGATTTTAACCATTCACATCAACATCTGGTGAAGCTTCCAGAAAAATTTACACAAAGCAGGTCATGTGTTCTATGAAGGGCCTAATCAAGTTCAGAAGGAACTTCCTGGTTACTATCTGAAGGAGGCTTTGGGGCTTGCATCCTTTCTCTGTCCATTAATGCTGAATTAAATAAGGTGCAACAATAATTGTTCCATGTGGGAAAGTCAACCCTACGGCTCCAGTTCAATGCTGACATTTTATTAGAACTTTTACAGGTAATTAAGAACTGGGAGGAAAGCTCAGTGCTGTTTCACCCCAAGAGGAAATACCTACTTGAAATTGTTCTCCCCATTTTAACCCCCTCCGTGGCTCCTTCCCATGATCTCTCAGTTACCAAAGGTACTTCTTGTTTCCTTACAGGTGACAGAGGAAATGAGTTTAATTTTACAGTATTAATATTATTCAAAGTAAGTGTGCTTAAGTTGGGTCCAGGCTTCCTACCAGCAGAAACAGGTCCTGCTCAGGGCCTGATCCACTGGCTGATTGAGAGGATGTATGATTCTATTGCATGCGTTAAACAATATGCTCTTTATAATGCAACTTTACACATGCAATCAAGCCAGAATCATTGGAAAATAACATGAAGTTAATTTCACAATAATATATTATTCTAGTGATCGCTATTCATGAATATGTTTTGAAGCACAGCTTAAACACTAGCTGCTCCTTGCTGAGAATCTGGTACATTCCTCAAAAGGAATGGAGGAAAGTGTGAATGATTTATTTGAGACCCAGCAAGATCAGCCTGGACAGGTTGAGGTGGAGATGTAAGACTAGGGAGTTGTATTGGTGCGTTGTTACTTATTTGAAACAAAGTCCCACAAAACAGATTAAGAAAACCCACTTCAGGACTGAGCTGCATTTGAAGAGTGGAAGGTGTACCATTTGAATATATTTTGTCTAATGTCAGTGCTGCCAGCTCCTTCAGATGACCTGTTTCTTGATCATTCAGCACGATTTGCTTGCAGAAGATTTAAAAACCTATGATTTAAAAAAGACTATGTCCAGTTTTCATTGAGTATTTGTTAGATTTGCTTACAGGCAGTTGCATGACAATGAGACCTTGCATTCATGCTGATTTGCTTGTGGATTTTTTTACACATCTTCCCATTATTTATTTATCCCACACTTTCCAATACATTTTCCTGTCACTTTCCAAACAGCAATTTTTTTTTAAATCATTTTTTAAAAAAGTGCATTTGTTATGCCAAGGCAACAGAGTGTTTTAATCCACTTTGTGCAAACCTAAAATTCAAAATAATGACAGTCTGAAGGCACCCTCTGTTTTTGTCCAAATTCTTGAATATAATACTCTTTCTGAGGATCAAATAAAATAAATCTAGCATGTAGTATTATGAAAACATAAAACAATTTGAGATAATTTGATAATTTATTGCATCATTTCCGTATAGTCTTTCTTAATTTAAGATGTACAGTATATAGCAAATGGATATACTTAAGCACCAATAATTCGTGATGATGAAACCATTTGACATGAGTTTTTTATTTGCAGAAGAAAGGGATAGCAGTTTCAGAAGAAAAACTAGGGATGGGGCAGAAACAGCCAAAATATCTAGCTAGCAGGACCAGTGGTCAGGGATGATGGGATTCGGAAACTTCAGCTGGTGCAGAATTCAGTGGCTGGGTTGCTCACCGGAGCAAGATGGTTTCGGAATATTACACTGATCCTGGTCCAACTGCACTGGCTACAAATTAGCTTCCAGGCCCAATTCAAAGTGCTGGTTTCGACCTATAAAGCCTTAAATGCCTCAGGACCACAATACCTCAAGGACCGCCTCTTTCCATATGAACCTACCCAGACCCTGAGATCATCTTCTGAGGCCCTTCTTTGTTTGACTCCTCCATGACAGGTCCGGAGGGTGGCAACACAAGAACAGGCCTTCTCTCCAGTGACTCCCCATCTGTGGAATGCTCTCCCCAGGGAAGTTCGCCTGGCGCCTTCACTATACAGCTTTAGGCGCCGGGCAAAAATGTTCCTTTTCAACCATGCCTTTGCCTGACTTGATCTGCATCCTATACCCTTTTTTTAAAATGCTGACTCTTTTGGGTTTTTTTTTAATTGGGTTGTTGCGTTTTGTTTTGATTTTATGTATTTGATATTTTATGAGAACTGCCCTGAGACCTTCGGGTATAGGGCAGCATAGAAATTAAATATAAATAAATAAATGATGGGAATTGTAGCCCCAAAACAGCTGGAGACCCAAGTTTGGGAAATCCTTAATTAGTGAGAGCAAAAAGGAACAGTCATCAGGATGATCTGCAATATCAGCTATAGAATCACATCTTAAACCCTTTTAGTTAGAGCTTCTGATAATTTGTTGCTTCACTTTGAATACACCTACTTTTTGTTTTTGTTTTTTTAAAAGGTGCTTTATTCCATATTTCTACAAAAAAGGTATATTTGGTAGTGTTGATACTATGCGTACGGCATTGTTTCTTGTTCACTTCTTGTAGATGTTGAAATGTTGGCTCAATTGTTTCACTTAGAAACATAAAAATAATGGACATCTTTATTAGAAAATGGAATGTATACATCAGCCAATAGCCAAACTGTTCTCCTAATCACGTAGCATTAAAGGAACTTTAGATAAATGCTACTGTCCTCATTGAAATTCTTCTTTACAGAAAATATGTTAATGAGGTAGAGTGGTTAGACAAGACTAAAGAAAATTAGCTTCTGTTATCTATGCAAGCATAAAATTTGACCCAAATAAATCTCTGTTAATAATTGTGATACTAATGTGTGTTGCTTTGGCTTCTTCCACTGTCGCTTGACTTGTACAGCAGTGATAATTTGCTTTTCCAAGGAAGCTTTTCCACGTATTCTATGCAAAATATCTATCTGTTAAGGTCAATCCCAAAGAAATCATTAGTGTAAACAAGCTGGAGAGTGTCATTATCACAAAGGAGCGTTAATTTAGTTTGCCAAATTGATTGGTTGATTACATTAATATCCTGTCTTTCCTCTAGGAAACGCAATGCACATGGGTAACCAAGCAGTCTCAAATCCTGATGTGTTTGAGAATGCCAATGATTGTTACTTCATGGGTACAGAAATTGGCCCAAGGGAAGCACTGGTAGAATGTATCCCTCTTCCCAGTTATTTGGTGAGAGGAGAACTTGTTGCCTTAAAATTGTTTCCAAGTAATGTAAAACTTACTTGGAATGTAATGTAAAACAGCATCTTAAAAAGTAGAGACATCACTTTGCCAACAAAGGTCCGTATAGTAAAAGCTATGGTTTTCCCAGTAGTGATGTATGGAAGTGAGAGCTGGACCATAAAGAAGGCTGATTGCCGAAGAATTTATGCTTTTGAATAATGGTGTTTGAGGAGACTCTTGAGAGTCCCATGGACTGCAAGAAGATCAAACCTCTCCATTCTTAAGGAAATCAGCCCTGAGTGCTCACTGGAAGGACAGATCGTGAAGTTGAGGCTCCATTACTTTGGCCACCTCATGAGAAGAGAAGACTCCCTGGAAAAGACCCTGATGTTGGGAAAGGAGAAGGGGACGACAGAGGACGTGATGGTTGGATAGTGTTCGCGAAGCTACCAGCATGAGTTTGGCCAAACTGTGGGAGGCAGTGGAAGATAGAAGTGCCTGGTGTGCTCTGGTCCATGGGGTCACGAAGAGTCGGACACGACTAAACGACTAAACAACAACAACAGTGTAAAACTTTGTCATTCCACCCTTAATGCCTGTCCTCCTGTACTGAGCAATTAATTAATTACTTGCATTTTTGCACTGAGGTGTCTCTAAGCAACAATAAAAACAGAAATAATAGAAACAACAAGCCATGTTTGAAGGTCAGCTAGCAATAATTACTTTTTAGGGTGCAACAAACCACTATCCATAGTTTAGATGTAATGAAAAGCCAAGGCCTCCTGATAGCTAATTCCACTTTTGCGAGAGTAGGAGCAAAGAAGGAGTGATTGGTTTGCATGCACAAGCGTGGGGCTTTTCATGGAGTTTGGTCTATTATGTGTGGACATGACACATGACCCAGAAGCTACATTTCTTTCTATATATTCCAAGACTTTATCCACCAAGGAGAAACATTGACCTTAATACTTGGCTAGCTGCTCTATAATGCCTGCAATATTGCTTCTAATAAAGCTTCCGATTTTACTGCAATTGTTGCCTTTTGGGAAAGAATTTGGGACATTCATGACACATATAAATAGTTACATAAAAAACCAATCAGCAGAGATTATGACTGATTGGGTTAGAGATGAAAGCAGTCTCTCTCAGTTGTATTTTTATCCTCTGGAGAACCACATTTCTCTGAAGTGCTTTGATGACACTGGTCAATAAAGCAGCAAAAGCAAATGATATATGGCAAATCTCAATCTTAGTGCTGTCCTACTTTTCATTGCCTTTTCGAGAACTGCAAGTGAAACTGGTGCTTCCTTTACCACTTAACCTGACTTTTATTTCAACAGTCCATATTGATAATGTGCCAGATAGCCAACACAAGATCTGAATTGCTTCATTGGCTTATTGCTCCATTGGCAAATCCAGCAACAACTGGATTTCAATGCAGATTAGAGGAAATAATACTTGCTGCATTTACCATTTTTGTTGTTGCTGCTCATATCCACTATGGAGTCTGTGTGGTAAAATATGAGCTTTTATCATAATTACTAATAAATACAGATTGTATTTGACTGCCTTCAAAAAGAATCTGGGGACTAGACAAAATGAAAAGGAATAATGCCTTCCATTTGGGGGGATGTGTGGCTACCTGATATTTTTCCTTTTAGTAACTAAGTTTCCTTGGGCTGCCTTCAGCTTGGAGGGGGTGTGTAATTTTTAAGAGGCCTGGAAGAGAAGTAGTAAGAATGTGACTCTTTGGGTTTATGAAACAAACTCAGGTTTTCAGTCATGTAATTTTTTCTAACACAACAGTAGTCATTTCTGTAAATCATTGCCTTGAAACACCATTTTACTGTAAAATCCACAGTAAATTGCTGCCTAACAAGGAACATCTGCCAGTATTTATTCTCTTGCAAACATCTCAACATTATTGGCTCAGATATGTCTGGATAGTATCAGGAGCAGGAAATGCCAAAGCAAGTTTTTCTTATTGAGGAACATCGCCTGAACTCTAGCAAAAAGCATCTACTCAGTATGAAAATCATTCTGTAATAAATCTTGTCTTGCTTTAAGCAAGGCTGGATGCAAGTTCTAAAGTGTGCTTATGTCTGGAGGCATAATAGGTATACAAATAAAAGTAATGTTTAAATTTTGCAGTGTAATGCAATCTAGAAAAGTTATATCCACAGCAGCTTTTGTGTCTTTAGTTTTAAATATTTGAAAATAATATAACTATATATAACATGATACTTTGGCTAGATATTCAAACTATGGTGACTCTTCTCTAAGACAGGGATAGAGAAATTTGTGGCCCTCCAGAGTCTCCCAAATTTTGTCAGCTTCAGCCAAGAGAGCCAATTGTCGGGGATTATGGGAGGTATAGTCCAACAGCATTTGGAAGAACACACATTTCCCTAACCCTGGTCCAGGACTAGATTACTAGTATTTTGTGATTTTTATCTTGTGAACCACCCTGAGACCTGCAGGTATAGGGTGGTATACAAATGTTGTTGTTAATAATAATAATAATAATTTGCCTATGTGGTGATGAACATTAGTGTTTTTGTTTCTTTCATTTTGTTTATTTTAAACAACACTTTCCCGGTAGTGATTTGCAACAATGCATCCAAAATTATAAATAATAGTAAAAAAGATTCAGCACACTCTGCAGAAACAGTTGGATCTAATAAATAGGTCATTCACACACTTCTAAAAAGGAGATCCTCTATTGAAGTTGTGAAGAGCAAATGCCCTAATGAAAAAAGGCAACACACAATACCTCTGAAGACAGATCTTAAAGCAGAAGAGAGTATTTGGAGGAGCTGCTCTACAAGTAAGAAACCCTGCCGTATCTTATATTTATACCTTGGCTCTGATTAAATGCATATTAATGAGTGAACCTGCAGACACACTAACTTTAACCAGCCATTGGTGGTAGTAAAAATATGATAAAGGAGTTATTACAGCTTAGTGTAATAATCACTTACTAAACTACATACTGAATCACCTACTGAACTACATACTGAACTACGTACCTGCTATATACAACAGTTTAGCTGCTGTGGGTGTTATTTCAATTAGGTAAGCATCCAGATAAATATTTTAAATAATAGATTACCCCAGATGTATAAACAATTCAGTGTAGTAGGTACATCCTGATGAATTACAGAACAGAGACAGCACAGGAATCACCCCTTTTATGTCAAATGAGGAAACCCAGTGAAATGTCAGTTGCAATAAAAACAAAGTACTGAGTTGTATTCAACATTAGTCATACTCAGGGTAGAACCATAGAAATTAATGAACATGACTAACTTGTTACTTTAAATGGATCTATTCTGAGTAGTCCTGGGTGATATATTGATAAGCGCCTCAGCTGCTGCGGTGAGAGGTAAGGCAGTTTCATCCTGCACCTTGTCAGCTAGGGCCAATGCAGCTTCTTTCATCACCACGGTTTATCACCAAACCACAATGTTTGGCTGGTGATACATGGCGATGTTGAAAACCTAACATCACCCAGCCCTAATTCTGAGTAAAACTCCAGCCATTGTTTCCAGCAGTGAATTAATGCAGAAAGCTAGCCCTGAACCTTATAGCATTATGGTTATGAAACAGAACCAGGGTTGATCATAGACAGGAAATTGGAAAGAGGGAAAAGGGAAAAGGAGAGAATCCTAGCATCCCACATAGTGCAAACTCGTTGGGCCATAGCAGGCCAACAGCTGGCCGAAACAGAACACACATGTTGAAACATTAAATGCATTTCACTAAAAGGGAAAGCCAGAGGCATAATGACTGAAGTGGAAGAATAAAACATTGCTTAAGTTGACATATCTGTGTGAATGTTGTAGAACATCTGTGGGAGGGAAAGAAATATGCACCAGACTCGAAAGAGAAAACATATAAATGGCAATTTTTGATAATCTGGAATTAAGACTGGAGACCACAGATAGAAGGCTGAAATGGGCTTGGAGTCTTACGTTGTGCAGGCCGCATAGTGTTTGCAAATGTGATAATCAAAGTTTATGGTAAGCCTCAGTAATATTAATATTTTTTTCTTTATGTCACTCTACACATTGTTTATTATCTTAAGAATGTAATTACTCCTCATTCCCCCCTCCACTACCCTAAAAATAGAAATAACAACTGCACTATGTATAACATCTGGATGGTGTCCTGCAAAAATAAGAATCTCAGGTATTTTGAATACCTTCCTGTATGATTTTGAGCTTCCTGCTCTCAGAGTTGCCTATAGTCAATCCTGCATATGGTTTCCATTAAGGAGAACCTTTGCAATAAAGCCTTGACGTACATACAGCAGCTAAACATCTGCACTGCATTAGGACAGAGATGAGACAAAACCATGATGCTTGAAGTTAAATCTAAATTTCCTACTGCAATCCTAAAGTATGATTTGTTAAAAGAAAAGCAACCAAGAAGAGTAGAAATAGAACCTTAGACTAAAATTAGCAGTCAGAAAGTATTAGCTGCTCACTATTCTTTATATGAAGTACAGTTTTTGACTAAGAAGAACACAATGACCACAACCATTCTGAAACAGAGTTCCCTCAATTCTCATTTGTTTTCTAAAGAAGGCAGGTGGAGTTCCTTGGGCTATATTAACATTTATTCCTGTGAACTATTCCTGTTGCTAGCACCTCTCTGAACGAGCGTATCTTTAGCTATTGCTAACTCCCATATCTATCAACCAATTTTCCATTTTCACCTTACACTAATGTGAAAAAATAAGAAAACTACTAATATCAGAAACATGCTATGTGATTAATATCATAATGTACAGGATAAGGAAAATGATGTTACTAACATGAGCAGAAACACATGAAGGTGGTAGAGTCAAGGGTGCCTCCCTTTACAGTGATCTACTTTACTTTAACAATCCATTAAACAGAGACAGAGCCTTAATAGACTAAGCAAATTATACCACCTCAGATTGCAGGCTAACATGTGAGACACATAGACAGTTCTAGTCCAGTCTTCTCTCTAAAATTTCATGATGAAAATATACTTGTACTGTCTTTCAGATGGTACAGAATACGTACAGTACTACTACTACAACAACTATTACTTCACAGGGTGAATAACTGAAAGAAAGAACATCTGAAGCAATCTTGATTCATATATTAATTCTAGATTACAATGTTGAACTTCTGAATTCTTTGCTGGTAGGTAAAGCAAGAGTGAAAATTCAACTCCTGGGTGTACCTAGTGCATTTTTACATATGCAAAAATCCACAAAACTTTGCACTCAGATGCTTTTGACAAGTAGTGATCGCAGTAATAGGGGATCACTGTCAAATGTTCAGTAGTGACTAATAAATGTCACCCAATGGCTACATGATGCCAATTAGTACTTAATGGCCCCCCATGGGGAGCCTGGGAAACAATCAAGAAAAATATGAGAGCCTTTTAATATTGCTTTGTTTTTCTTTCCTTTAAGATGCTAAGATAATAGAAAATGCTAATTTAACCTACTAAAGAAATAAATGTTTTTGGGATCATCATGGTAAATACAGTTTTGTATCCCTCGGCTTATATCCACAACTCAGAATGATCTATGCAAGCATCACTTCATTTCATGGCTATTGCACAACTTTCAGTGGAGTGGTGTGGGATAAGAGCTCCATTAACTAAAGCATTTGGCTGCAGAATCAACCCAGCATTAACACAGTTAATTTATAAGTGAATGGGTAGTTTCAGGTATGGCAACCTTGCTTCTGGCAATTAATTGGCCTGTGTGTTACCTTCCTTCAAAAGACTCCTCAAGATTCAGTGATTCATCTTGGCTTTTCTAAAGCAAACTTCCTCCATTCATCTATTTTCTCTTCTCCTTTTACTTAGACTTGCTTTTTACACTCCAAGCCTGCAGGGTCTATCTTGTATTTTTATCTGTGCACAGCACTCCGGCTATTCCTAGATGCTTTATAAATAATAAAAACAATAATTTACTGCTGCTGTCAGCAAAATTGCAATGATCAGTCTGTCTCTATTTTTTCTACAAAATGAATAACTACAAGGCATCAGTTTAATACTTCGGGGTGTTTTTACATGTGAGGTTTGGATAGCTTTTCTTTAAATACAAACAAAAGCCTATACATTACTAGCACAATGTACACTTAATTGCCCTCCTGTGTTCTGTACTGCAACAACAACACTCACATGTACCACAACAGAGAGTGGGAAGCTCAAAAGCACTTCAGTCTTTTTTTTTTTGTGAAAAGAGGTCACGCAGTGCATGTTTATTCACAAATAAGTCCCACTGCACTCAGTGTGGCAGAATCACATGAAAATGTGCACAAAGTGCAATCTTGTTTTTTCCTTTCTGCTTTCAGTTTTCAAACAACATGGTACATGATCCCAATGGCCAAAGGGCCATTAATTTACTATGATGCAAATTGACTGAATCTGTTTTGCTGCTGACTGTTTGATAAAATGGTTACATGGTGCCTTCACCACGTGTCCTAACCACCTGTCCTTACATGAGGAAATTAATACAAGCCAAAAATTCAGCTCATTGTGGACTGGCCTATGAACCATGCAAATCAGCTCTAAGAAAGGTGTTGTTGTGGTTGTTGATTCAATTCATTTTAAATTTGTATAAAATTTTATCTTCATCTAAATGTCACAGGATGGTTCGCAACAGAAAAATACAAAATGAGAATACAAAATATGTAATAAAACAAAAACTAACCAACAAACCCCTCCTCCCCACAAATACATTTAAAAAGCCATAGAATCAGCTAACCACCTGGTTGAAGAGAAATGTTTTTGCCTGTCACCTAAAGATAGTAGATATGAAGGTAGACTATAAGGCCAATCTTGAATTTTGCAAAAATGGAGGATATTACATTGGGTTATACCAGAACAGGAGAAATGGTGCAAAACACATTTATTTTTCTACTGATAGCCTTAGAAATATTATATATGTATGTATTTTCTCAGATAAATTACATCCCAGGCATAAGATTTTCCTCTTGAATGGTAATAACCATTGTGTCAAAAGGTAGATTGGAACAGCCTCCCTTAGAAACACATCTAATCTCCCTAGAGTACTGAAGGAAGAAAAGTTACATTTTCCTGCTTTGAAAAATTATTCACAGCTCTCTTGCATGTGAACCACTGAATCCATGTTGCAACCCTTACATGGTAGCAGAGTGTGCCTAAAGGTTGTTTTTGGTTGAATGCAAATGAAAAGAGGAAGATTCGCTTCTGGGGATTTTAAAGCTTTAACCAATCTTCCACAAATCTTCTTAGCATGAGGAGTGTGAAATAAAGCCTCCTCCATGGCTTAGCAAGTACAAGAAGGGTTGTTACTTTTATTGTTAAGTTAGCTGCCACATCTTTTAATGACAAGCAATAAAGGAAAGGTGCATTTCATGCACTACTCAGGCAGCATAGTGGCAGCACCTCTCATGCACTGCGCCATTTCTTGACCAAGCAGCACAAATCTTTCTCAAGCACCTGTACTCACCTTATCAGTATAGTTCACCTATGTTCTTTCCCAATCACCAAATCACATCCAAGTAGCTGTGCCATATATTAAACCATTGGATGGGTGCAGCACAAAAAACACACAAACAGCATAGTTTCTGCCAAGACGATTTATAACGATGTTTTAAGATAATCTCATAATGGCATAGTACATAGTTTACTGTGAATGTGCAAATGGCTCTTGCTTCACTTCTCCCCTAGTGGAAGTGACAAGCCATTATCCCTGGCTTAGCATTACATTTGAGCCAGGGATAAGTTAGCAACCATGGCTTGTTTGGAGTGGAACAATAAAACCAATCGCCAAACCAGGAAAACACTACTGGCAGAATGTTGGGGGCGGGGAGCTTACTTCATGTGATTCCTATATAATGTAGTCACTATCATGTGACATCCCATGTATTAGATAGAAATTGCTGCTAAAACATGTCCCCGAGTAAAAATTTGTTTCAAAGTGCATTGGGCTTGGAATAAATTCTGTTTCAGCCTCCTGGATTCTCCACCAACATTACTGTATTTTCCCAATGGAGGAAAACGAACCATGATATTGGGTCCAGCTGCAACACTAAGTCAGGGTTACTGGTTTGTTGCTTCTGTTTTTGCTAAGCAGGTCATTGCAATAGACCATTAAATATGGTTTACACTGACATGCAGACTTGGTCAATAAAAGGAAGGGAGGCATTGGGCTTAAAAGAAGTAGCAAGAAGTTGGTCGGAGGAACTTTTCAGACAGCAGATAATCTTGCAAATGTAGAACAGGGCCTCCCCACCAGAAAAATGGGTATTGAAATATTTGTAGGGTTCTCTCAATAAATTAATAAAATAATTATTTATTTAGCAAAGGTCCAACCCACAAGTAATACAAAAAAGCATGTTTAACTCATACCAACACTTGAGGGGGGAGGATTTTAAAATTTTTAGAAATAGGGAGGGAGAAAATACCACCAATACCACTTGAAAAGCAGATCCTAAAAGTGGTACAGGAAATTTGAGGAAGGGATTAAGGGGACTCATCTCCTTATCACTCATATTCCATCCTCTGCAAACTACAATTCTTCAATATATTTATAAAACTGTTTTAGTTGATAATACTACAAACGTACTGTTAAGGTGTTTAATTATATCCAAGCAATATAGCTAAAGTTTAATCAGACAATTAAAGTGAGCACAGCAGAGTGATATTAGCAGGGAAAGCATTCCTATTAAGTTCTTATAAAACATAACGAAGAGGAAAGAGGATATGTCACCCTTTTATTAAAGGCTCTTAGGTAGGATAAGCAATGCTAATGCCATTATCGGATAGAACAGGAATCCAGCATGCAACTTTAATTAACAATAAAGAAGAATTGACACTCAATTTCCCTGGCACTAATCTAAAAGTTTATTCTGTGTGGGCTGGGTGTCTCAGGTCATACCACGAAACAAAATGCAAAGACTGCATTTAAGCCTCTTGCAGTTTCATCAACACACTGAGAATTCAAGCAATTATTTTATTAACTACATATTAAATGCTATTTTTCTAGAAAGAAGTATTGGAACTCACCATGAACACCTCCCTCATTCTCTAGAATGGCAATGACACACACCTGACAGGTGCTGGAACTGAGTTCTGGTTCGTTCCAGCTGAAGAAAGCCCTGCATATTGTTGCCAATGCATTACTCCCCTGGACATAGCTTGCTTGTGGGGCTGGTAGCGCAAAGGTTGCAGGTTCGATCCCCCATATGGGACATATTCCTGCTTTGCAGGGGGTTGGACTAGATGATCCTCAGGGTCCCTTCTAACCCTATAATTCTATGACAAGCATAGAATCATAGAGGAAAGGTTGCAACATTTGGGACTTTTTAGCTTAGAAAAAGGTAAGAGGTGATATGAGAAAAGTTTACAAATTTCTGCATGATGTGAAGAAAGCAGGTAGAGAAAACCTATTCTCCCTTTCTCATAACAATAGAACTTCTGGACATTCAATAAAGCTGAATGTTTGAAAATTCAGGACAGACAAAGGGAAGTACTTCACAAAGTGCAGTATTAAACAATGGAATCCACTCCCACATAAGGTAGTGATGGCCTCCAACGTTCATAGCTTTAAAAGAGTCAAATTCATGAAGGATAAGGCTATCAGTGGCCACCTACCAGCCATGATGGTTCTGTTCCATCTTCGCTGTCAGAGGCAGTATGTCTCTAAATGGAAGTTGTTAGGAATTGCAGGTGTACAGAGTGCTCTTGCTCTCGGGTTCTCTCCTTTTTCTCTCTCTGCACCTGAGATAATGAAAAAGTCAGCATTTCTTTGTCCACTATATATTTAGCATTTTGGGTCATCTTGCTAAATTTTATAATACAGTTCTTTTTCTTTTATGGGGATATGACATAAGCCAAGAGGCAAGCATCTTAGAATCACAGAATCATACTGTAGAGTTGGAAGAAACACTGAGGATCATCTAGTCCCAGCTGGTGGGAGACAGACCCCCTGCAATGCAGGAATATGCAGCTGTCCCTTATGAGGATCAAACCTGCAACTTTGGTGTTATCATCACCACACTCTCACCAAGTCTGTGACTTTTTAAATTAGAATTGTGTCTTATTTATTTTGGAAAAGCTTCAAAAAATAGTTAGGGGAAATGTATTTGGCCGGGAACTAAATAAGAAATTTCATATACTAGTAGTACTGGAGAAATATTTCTGCACTTTTTATTAACAATAAAAAGCCCACTGCCTTATATAAGAGTCAGACGCTATAAAAGAGAATGTAATTTAACTTCATTTGATTTGTAGCACTCTGTAATACCTTTTTGATGTTTGAAACTGTCAGCATTGCAATGAGTCTCCTGATGTTCTGGTAGCTTTTACTCAAATACTATAATAATTATTGAACTATATTACCAGCAGTGCAATTCTTCCTGGCATATCACACTGTGCATAAATGAATGCATATTTTATTTGTGCAGCAATCAGAAATTGTTGTGAAACCCATACATGAATTAAAATGTTTTTACTTTTTGTAATTTTTGCTTTTAAAAACCTGTGACATAATAGCAAACCCTTTCAGTCACCATCCTTTATGAAACAATTTATTCTCATACCTACCATATATATATTATATAAAGAAGTATTCTAAAGAGAATTTAGACTGAATCCATTCAGTTATTAATTCACTTGATGCCTGCTGTGAAGTCCACATACTTCCCCCTGCGGAGTGATAAATCTTTTTACACAGTGTCACTGAAAATGTTACTGAGATCATTCAGTTCAAAAGATATTTATTTGGAATTAGAGTCCATTGATTTCAGTGGAAACTATATTCACAGCACTCCAGTCTGAAACACATTACTTGGAAGCAAGTCACATCAAGTGATTCAACTTGAATTTGCCTTTATTCAGTAATGCTTAGGATGAAGCCTATAGATAATGCATGTCTTAAATAATAACTGAAAAAGGACAAGGGGGAGGGATCTTCAGAGAACTAGCTCCCAAACCATTTATGCCAGGAGTGGCTAACATTTTTTGGTCGAAAAGCCACATTAATCCCTGACCAACTCTCAAGGGAACGCATTCCTCTTTTGTAAGCCTGAGCTCAACCTGAGCTTTGACCCACCTGACCTTCTCCCTGCAACTGTTGGCTACTCTTGTATACTCCTCCCTTGTGATTTCCCCTTTCTTCCATTTCTTATATGTGCTGTGATTTTCAAGCCACATCTGTGTTTTTGAAATGGTTGAAAAACTCAAAGAAACAGCATGAAGCATTAAAATGATTATGTTTACTATTTCAAACCCTTCAATTGTCCCTATTTTCCAGGGACATCCCTGATTTAGAGGTGGTTTCTGATTATATATCAGAATGTCCTACTTTTCCTTAGAATGCTGCTGCTTCTGCCTGTGCTGCCCTTCCTATTGCCTCCATCACTGGCAGAATATTGGTGCTGGCATCCGCACCAATTTCAGGTGAGATCTTGCTGGAAATCAGCGCTGGCACTGCTTCTCTACCACGGGCAAAGGCAGCAGGGCACCCACAGGGCTACTGCCTTAGGGGTTTCCGCTGTCTCACTCCACCAAATGTCTTGGCCAGCCCTGGGCCTGGTTACCTAGCGAGTTTCATGGCTCAGTAGCAAATTCAACTTTCCTCTCACAGTCTTAAGACTATATATACATTAGTGGCTCCAAACAAGGTGAGGCTGCTGGATCCTGTTGCATTTCCAGTTGGGGTTTTTTAAATGTTGATATATACACCATTGAGGGGGGTGGGGGTGCCTTAACCTGATATGTATTACTGGATTTGTTTACTTGCACCAAACGTCATCTGCACATGTGCAGCTGTTGCCTCAAATGTACACACCTCACCTCAACAGTGTTTTGAAACCAAATGGGAAGGCTGTTTGATGGGGAAAGCACCAAACAGCATTATTACTCAAGAAATTTCAGGATATGGATGGATTGTGGCCAGTGTCATGTGCACTCTGGGGCTGGAGTCAAAAACCGAAGGTGGCTAAGTGCATAAATACCGATTTAGCATCAATAAACAAGTCCTTATAATCTTTCTCACGCAACTCCCTCCAACCTACATTGGCTCCCAGTACGTTTCCGAGCACAATTCAAAGTGCTGGTGTTGACCTTTAAAGCCCTAAACGGCCTCGGCCCAGTATACCTGAAGGAGCGTCTCCACCCCCATCGTTCTGCCCGGATGCTGAGGTCCAGCGCCGAGGGCCTTCTGGCGGTTCCCTCATTGCGAGAAGCAAAGCTACAGGGAACCAGGCAGAGGGCCTTCTCGGTAGTGGCGCCTGCCCTGTGGAACGCCCTCCCATCGGATGTCAAAGCGATAAATAACTACCTGACATTCAAAAGACATCTTAAGGCAGCCCTGTTCAGGGAAGTTTTTAATCTGTGATATTTTAGTGTATTTTTGGTTTTCTATGGAAGCCGCCCAGAGTGGCTGGGGAAACCCAGCCAGATGGGCGGGGTACAAATAATAAATTATTATTATTATTATTATTATAAAGCAGGTACCATACGGTTTCCTGTAAGAAAAAGAGAGAACCCGTATATAACTGCAACCGACTGGGAAAATTATACTGTGGGCTCTGAGAGGATGTAATTGCGTCCCGTTATCTCAACGGCGAAGCATACAGGAGAGGAGAGCATACAGGCCGCATGCGCAGCGAGGGTAAAAGCCGTTGCGAACGGGGTGCAGCGCCTTGATGCTCGGGAGCCCCCGTGCGGCGAGAGCGAGAAACGTCAGAAAGAGGCGCCGGCAGCCCTCTATTGCGTCGCGCGTCACGCGCCTTTCGCCACGTCCCACCCAATCAGTGGCTCCGCCGATGAAACGGCGCCAAGCTGGAAGGGAGGGGGCGTGGCCTTCCCCCTCTGTTGCTGGAAGAAGTTTTCTTCTTGGCCCGTGAGTGGAATTCGCTCGGGCCTCTCTGCTCCCCTCCTCCTCAAGCCGCGGTGCTCTCGCTCACGTCACGTGGCACAGGGAAGGCTGGTCCTGAGTGGCGGAGATGCTCGTGAGGAAGGTATCAGGGCAACGGAGGACGAGGCGGGCGGCGGCGGCGGCGGGGGGCAGCATCCGAGGAGTGGGAATTGCGAGGGTCTGTATTGGCGGCGGAATAAGGGAGTGCCTGAAAGCTGGACCCTGGGCTTTCTTCTCGTTAACTCTGAATATTTGGAAGCTGGCCAGCATTGTGTGGAGTGTAAGAGGGAAGGGCGCTCTGCACGCGCCCAGAGGCACATATGTTTGCTGTTCTAGGCCGAGCGCCTGGTCAAATTATGCTCCCGAGGGAATATCACAGGTTTTGAGCGGGAGTGGAAACTTTATGCGTTTTACCTGTACAATAGTGAGAAGGCGTGTCAGGGAGCGTGTGCTGGCGCCTTCTTTAAGGGAAATAGTTGCTAGGTTTAATTCTAAACAACGGCCACTGGGAAATTAA
Source organism: Podarcis filfolensis (assembly GCF_964270895.1). Taxonomy (NCBI): domain Eukaryota; kingdom Metazoa; phylum Chordata; class Lepidosauria; order Squamata; family Lacertidae; genus Podarcis; species Podarcis filfolensis. The sequence continues at coordinate 51,073,695 of NC_139603.1, forward strand.
GTGTATTTGATGGAGAATGATAAATGTGATGTATATTTTAAAAAATCAATAAAGATTAAATGCATATGGCCATGGGGAAGAAACCGGTACATAAACACCACACACACACAGATGTGCCTTTGTTCACGGGTTGGGAAATAAAGGTTTAAACTCTGTGGTAGGAATTATGAATGTGTGTGTTTCAAACCTAATTTATCTGTGGAGAGCAGAGCTGAAAATATTTGAATTTGATTATTTGCAATGCAATGGGATTACTGGAATCTCATGATGGGTTTGATTTGGAAAGACGCCAAATGCTAAAGAACATTGGATGTCAAATGCTGAACTGAAATGTCATAGTATGGCAAATATCTGGCAGACGTTCCGTGTAAAAGTTCACAAAGACTTGTGGAGAACTTTAGGGGACAAATATGTTCTAGTGGGGGACTGCCTATGGAGAGAAAGCATGCAGAGGCTGCACTGTTCATTTAAATGTCACCTTTCTCTTTCAACAGAAAAACTCAAAGGGGTTAACACAAAACGTAAAAAATACAAATGGGACAAATTACACTGAAAGGGATGACCTTAGTAGCTGAAATAAAAGATAGTTCATGGGGTTGAGGAAAGCAATTCTCTCCTCCCAGTTTAACTCAAATAAGTGATATGTAATTTTTTCAGAGACACCATTAATGAAATCTTTTGAGAAGCTGGATGTGATTAAAATAGTAGGATATTTGCCATACCATATTCTTTCTCATTGTTTTGGGAGTTGGCAAGGGCATTAGGTGTCTTCATTTGATTCAGCTGCATTAAAATATGTATGGAGAGGGGAATAGGAATAGGCAATGATCCTATCTCACCCTAATTTACCTCACATGGTTGTTGTGAAAATAAAATGGGGAGGAGAACCATGTGTGCTGCTTTGAGCTCCCTGGAGGAAAAGCAGGATATGCACATGGCAAATAAATAAAAAATAAAAGTATAACCCATTGCATTTAATGAGCGGGTGGTGCTGTGGTCTAAACTACTGAGCCTAAGGCTTGGCGATCGGAAGGTCGGTGGTTCGAATCCCCGCAATGGGGTGAGCTCCCATTGCGTGGTCCCAGCTCCTGCCCACCTAGCAGTTCGAAAGCATGTCAAAGTGCAAGTAGATAAATAGGTACCACTCTGGTGGGAAGGTAAATGGTGTTTCCGTGCGCTGCTATGGTTTCACCAGAAGCAACTTAGTCATGCTGGCCACATGACCCAGAAAAACTCTCTGCAGGCAAATGCCGGCTCCCTTGGCCAGTAAAGCGAGATGAGCGCCGCAACCCCAGAGTCGTTCGTGACTGGACTTAACTGTCAGGGGTCCTTCACCTTTACCTTTTATTTCTGAGTAGGATGTTTGACAACATGTTGCTGACAGCTGCGAGTGATAGGAGTCTCTGAACTTTTGTTGTGTCTGACTGTAGAGATATGAAGCAGAGTTATGAATGTATTGGCTGCCAGTATGCAACCAGGGCAAATTTAAGGTTTTATTGTTAGTGTATGAAGCCCTAAATAATTTAGGGCCCCATATACCTACATACTGCTGCCATCTCCAGGAGCCCTCCTTGTGATTCCCAATGTAGCAGAGGTTTGTTTTATGGTGGCTCGTAATTAGGTCCTTCAGTGCAGTGACAGCTGCCTTGTGGAACATACTGCCCATTGAAGGCTCTGACATTATACACATTTCATTAGTTTCTAAAAGTTCTTCTGTTTCTATAAGCTTCTCCGGTAGGATGTGTTAACTTACAGGCAGTATCAGAATTTAAAAACCTGTTTTATTTATTTATTTTAATTGTTGTACAACACTATGATACTTGTCAATGCTTGGTAGTCTATATATATATTCCTAAATAAAAATATTTTTCTTTGCAGAGGAAACGAACATGGGGCTCAGAACTTGCCTCTTTTCCGGATAAGAAGCCTATAGATGAAGGGAAGAGAAATTCTGGGGGAGCGGTAGATGCTGCTTCAGTTTCAAATGCATGGCTTCGTTGTGGTGACGGATTTCAGGCAGCTTCTTCACTGGAGGTAAAACGATGCTATTTTACTGAGTTTAGAACTTCATGCTAGTGAACATACATTAAATTTTATTAGGGCTCATTGATATTAAATAATTTATAGTTGTTTAACCATCTCCTTTTCCAACAGATTAATTACAAAAATATCCATATGGTTATGATTGACAATTCATAACTGGCAAATTGGGGATGATTAGAGGGGGATCTAGGGGGCACTTAATGCATCCTTGTGTGAGAGGATTTCCCCACCAACGTGAAGGGAATGGTGGCATGACAACCCCCTAGGAAACTCTCCCCGGATCCTGAAGTATTTGATAATTGCTGCCCAATCTCTAATACCCCTGTTTGGAGTAAGGTGTAAAATGCCCTCCTTGCTGATGTGGAACTTATGGAATTTTTTATCTGTAGAGGTTTGGCTCTCCTCTTGGTGTGTTTAGGTGGAGGGTGAAGATCATCTGTTTGAATGCACTTTTGTGATATTGTCTGCCGTCTCTGATTCTGCCAACATCAGTTGTGTTTTGTGGGGTTTGATTCATTTTAGTAACATTTCTTCAGTTAAAGCTCTTGATGTGTTTTATTGGGTATATATATATTTATTTCAATTGTAAGCATTTCTGGGGACCTTTGTGTTGGAAGATTCATAGTATAGGCGATTTAATTAATAAATACGATGCATTCAATGAATATATAAGAACATGCAGGAATGGTGGGAAAATCAAAGAAACAAGGGAAGGGGAAGAAGGGAAGTCATTGCGTGTTTTATTATAAAGAAAGATATTAATGGTGGAAATGCATATTTGAATGTGAATGTGATTTTAGAAATGGTAATAATGAAAATTATATATATTTTTAATGATGCATTAATATGTCCAAGAATGGTTTTCATATTAATTAGTATTCATTTTGTTTTCATTCCTTTTCTTTTTAAACAGACTAAAGAATTGTCAGAAAAAACATCTAGAGTTAAAACATGCTTTGCATCATTGCTCAGCTCAATTGAAGGTAC